>NC_134085.1:29672084-29975114 GCF_000715075.1 Nicotiana tabacum
GTAGGAGCATCTGTACTTCTACTTTTCATGTGCCCGAACTATCTCAGCCTCGACTCCCGCATCTTATCCTCCATAGGGGCCTGCATGCCCGAAATCCGGAACCAATACCAAAATTTGATAACGCATAACCTGTCGAGTCCAAATATATAATTAATTTCAAAAATCGAGTCCAAATCGGTACTCAATCTCCAAATACACTCTCTTAAAGTGTAGACAAAATTTCAAACTCTTCTCAAAATTTTATATTTTGGGTGTTAATAATTAATATATGTTCTTGAAATATTATCATAAAATAAGTAAATATTATTTATCCCTTAATCTTGTATAAAATTCTCCAAGCAAAATCACCCATCACCAATAACAAGGGCTTAAAATATGAAAGAACGGGTAAAAATCCCAGAATATAATACTTATAAAGTCTGCCCAGGGGTAACGCGGTCGTCCAAGTCTCACGTTTGCGAAGAACAAACAACCTTAGTCCCAAAAAATCCTTCGCAAACATGAAAGTTCTTTGGCGAATGCGAAGCACCAACATGCCAATCCTACGCGAATGCAAGCTCAGCTTCGCGACCGCAAAGGCCAACTCCCCTCCTGACTCACCTACCACGCGAATGCAAAGCTTATCCGACGGACACGATGACTAACCAATCCACACCCTAAACAAATGTGAGTCCCTGATGCAAATGTGAAGTACATAAATACCGTTGCCAGAAACTTTCATCGTGAACATGATAGCATCCTCCCAAACGCGATGAACACTAGACAGCAGCAAAGCCTAATGCTCCAAACTCATGGAAGTGGACCGAAACTAGCCGGAGACAAATCCGAGTCCCTTGGGACCCCATCCAATCATACCAATAAGTTCAAATACATTTTCCAAACTTACCCAAAGGCTCAAAGCACCACAATTTATATCAACACCAAGAACGGGGATCGAATCGTTCTCTTAATATTCAAACCTTCAAACTACGCCAAATGTGTCTGCGTCACACTTAAACATTTCGGATCACAACCGAACTTTGCACACAAGTTCCAATTAACCAAAGGAACCTACATAAAATCTTAACACCACAATAGGAGTCTAATAATACTAAGTCAACTTCTGGTCAAACCTATGAACTCTCCAATTATTCAAATTGCCAACTTTCAACAAATAGCGCCAAAACTTTCTAAGAATGTTCAAATCCAAATCCGAACATACATCAAGTACAAAATCGCCATACAAACCTATTGAAACTATCAAATCTTGATTCCGAGGTTGTTCACTTCCGTGGTAGAATGACCCGGTATGAACCTGAACCGGTTGTCAGATATAGACACCGTCCTACTCACCCTCGCTTCTACCATCCTCTCCAAAAGATTTATGGTATGACTTAGTAATTTGATACCCCTATAGTTGTTGCAACTCTGGATATCACATTTGTTCTTGTACAACAGAACCACCATACTCCACCTCCACTTATCCGGCAAAAGTCAAACCTTGGTAAACTCTTCCAACATAAAGCTTTCAAATTGAGAATCACTCTATCAAATCCATCCCGACCACTCGAAAATAAATACCAACTATACATGTAAGTCATAATTCACATATAAAATCACTCAAAGTCTCTAATCATAAAACAAAATACTAGAATTCAAAACAATAGACCAGGCCGTTACATTAGTTTTGCAAACTCTTTATATAAAGATTTATTGGTAGCACCAAAAATAAGTCATCAATATATATTTGGGCAATTAGTAGATATTTGAATTTTGGAAACTGAAGTGTGAAAATTAAGTAACACAATAATTTTACGTAGAAAACCTCCTTGGCCAAGGAAGTAAAACCCATGACCTATCCTTATAGGATTTGCCTCAAAACTTCACTAACTTCAGAGAGAGATTTTAGGTTATAACTCAGTAACCAAACGGACTAACTCTAGTACCTTAACCCCTACAATCAACTCATTTTAGCTACCATTTTCCAAATTGTAAACTTCAGTCTGTAAAGCTAAACAAACTATTTTGAATTAATCACTTATAATTACACTGCTCAATAAGCAGAATACTCAAGCCTAAACAACTAAAGAACTTCAGCAACTTTATCTTCAGGATCTGGTTCTTCAGTTGAGCAACTTGAATCTTTTAAAGCTCATTTTTCCTATAATTGCTATTTGCCAAGAATAATCTCAATGTTTGTGCGAAATAGCGATCATTACTAGAAATCCAGTAAATACCGACAAAAAACCGACCAATTTTGGTCGGTTATGGCCAATTATCAACAAAAATGCGACCAAATATGCTTGGACGATATTTTGATGGTCGTTTTAATATACCGACCAAAGTTGGTCGGAAATTACCGACAAATGTTGGTCGGTCAATTAAATTCAAAAAACAATATTGCAAAAAAAAAAAACGACCAAAGTTGTTCGGTATTTTCCGATCAAAGTTGGTCGGTATTTTAATTATGTAATCAAAAGATTCACCATCTGAAAATCGAATAGGGGTGTATACTGTGACATGATACTATTCTACCACTAGACCATTTGTGCATTTTATTTTTAGATTGTCTTATTTATTGTTTATACTCTTTAATTGTATTTTCACACGAAAATAACCGACCAAATTTGGCCGGTTTTATTAAAAATAAAATTATTGACCAAAGTTGGTCGGTTTTTTAATATTAATTTTTATCTATTTTAATTGCAAAAGCCGACCAAAGTTGGTCGATTTCTTGAAAAATAAATTTCGCGGGACTCAAAAATAATTTTTCGCATTTTTGCGCTAAAGAAAACCGATCAAAATTGGTCGGTTTTATAAAAAAAAAAAATTAAAATATTTTGAAAAATTGACCAACTTTGATCGGTTTTTGCCGAATTTCTAATAGTGGGTAATCTTTAATAATTGTAATGGGGCGCTTTACGTAGGAGTGATATTGGTCAAATACTTTTTAAATTTTAGTTCTAAGACCTAAATTAATTCGGTTACCTCTTAAGAAAAATAAATTATCAAAGAATCCTTAAAAGACTCCTTCATATACTTTTCCTTTTTATGCAAGTATATATTGCCATGATTAATGAATTCTAATTGACCATAAATTCCTCCAATTATTTTCATACTCTAGTCCACAAAATAAGTCCTTCAAGAAATTTTGCTTGCATTAGGAATTAGCGCCCGGCTTGTGATCAGCGTCTTCATGTAATCTTGTTCTTTCAACATCTTACCCGATTATTTTGACATTTGCATGACACATCTTCAATCATATATATCATCACAATAAATATCTTCAAAAGACCTGGTTCTTTGATAATTTTTTGTTAATCATCAATACCAACTTTAACTTCAGATCAACAACAGAGTTCAAGAAAAGTGAGGGGAACTTTTAAATCTTATGGTCTTAAATTGAAGATGTGGGTAATATACCTTTGAATATTGTGATCTTAATTAAACCATGTGGAATCTTGGAGTTAAGGAGTTACTACCAAACATAAAAAGATACTCCCTCTGTTTCAATTTATGTGAACTCATTTGACTGGGCACGAAATTTAAGAAAAGAGAGAAGACTTTTGAACTTGTGGTGTAAAATAAAGCACATATATATTCTGTGATTATAAATCATTAAATAAAGGTAAATTATTTTCAAATAGGAAAAAAAGTCATTCTTTTTGGCACGGATTAAAATTCACATAAATTAAAATCGAGGGAGTACATTCTTTTTAAACATGCTAAAAAGAAAAGTATGACACATAAATTAGAAGCCTAGGGAATACGTGATTGCCCCGTAGATCCCATCTTCATTAAAGTATTGTAAATACTTCGCTGATTATATATGTGGAATCCACTTTAAAGGTATACTCCATTCTAAAATCTCAATAATCAGATTCATTAAAAACCTTTGTTGTAAGACTAAATTCACTAGATAAGGCTAGTACATAATCACCGAAAATTCATTCGCTACTAGGATCATTCCTGAATATTTTTAACCACTAAGCAGCAAGATATGAGTTTGCTAGGAAAGTGGTAGTAGTATTCGTTGTATATAGGATGCGAACTGAACTATCTTTGCCGGAAATATATATATATAGTCTTGAGTAGTATTCTTAGGACCCGTCTGGCCATAGATTTTGCCAAAATAAATATGGGTTTTATTTGGGAAACACATGTTTGACCAAAGATATTGCCTACATTTTGGCCAAATCCCAAAATCAGCTCAATAGTGCAGGGCTCATGCCCATGTTGTCCAGCCAAAGGCCAAGCGGCCTAATCCTATTCTCTTTTAGTTTCCATTCCTATTCGGAATTGAATTCAGTGTTTATTCCTATTTTGAGTGAGTTTTGGCTTTAAAAGAAAGCACCACTCATGATCTATAAATAGGACAACCTTGGAGAATTATTCTATGCTCATTGGCGTAGAAGTCTTTGAAAGACTTAAGCACATAAGAGTGGTTTTTGAGAGAGTTTTCATCAAGAGAGAAGAGAGAAGAAAAGTATTTGTGGTGATGCAGATTTTTATTCCGATCAGCCAACTTCAAATTGTATTTTCGATTCGTTAACCGTTGGATCGGGCTGAAATTTTGATTGAGTATTCGTAATATCTTGATCTTTGATTTGAACAGTAAAGATCGGATTTAGAGGCTCGTAGCATCTGATTTTGAGCCTCGAACAACAGCTTCATTTTTGTGGATTCTCCTCTTTCTTCAATTGATTTGTTGTTGCTATTGTTGCTCCATATTTGGCACTTGTCATATAGCCAATTTGAAAAACTTTTATAACCTTCTTATTGTTATAGTGGAGCTTTTTGGATCTTTGTGATCCCGTGGTTTTTACCTTTGATTTGAAGGGTTTTTCACGTTAAAATTTGGTGTTCTTTATCTCCTTTATTTTCGAGTTTGCCTCTTCCTCGACATAACAATGGTATCAGAGCCTTGGTTATTTATCCGAGTTGTTACGGAATGGAAGTGAATATGAGCAAGATGGTATGTTTAAATGGGAAAAACTATAATGTTTGGAGAAGCAAGATGAAAGATTTGTTGTTCGTGAAGAAGATGCATCTACCCATTTTTGCAGCTCATAAACCCGAGAGTGTATCTAATGAAGATTTAGATTTCGAGCACCAACAAGTATGTGGGTACATACGCCAATGGGTTGAAGATAATATTCGCAACCATATTGTAAACGAGACACATGCGAGATCATTGTGGGAAAAGTTAGAGACTCTTTATGCTTCAAAACCTGGGAACAACAAGTTGTTCTTAGGGCATCCTTGATCACATAAATGATTTTCAGTGCGTCCTTGTTCAGCTGTCTAGAATGAGAGTTAATTTTGATGATGAGATACAAGGACTTTGGCTTCTTAATACTCTCCCAGACTCTTGGGAATCTCTTCGTATTTCTTTGACAAATTCAGCTCCTGAAGGCATGGAATATGCCAAGAGTGGTGTGTTGAACGAGGAAGTAAGGAGAAAATCTCATGGTTCGTCCTCACAAGCAGATATCTTGGTTACAGAAGACCGGGGAGAGATAGAATAAAAGGTTTAAAGAATAGAGGTAAAAGTAGAAGTAAGTCAAGGTCCAAATACTATAATATTATATGCAACCACTATGGCAAAAAAGGACACATCAAAAGGTTTTGCCGCAAGTTTAATCAAGACACTAGAGAAGGAAAGAAAGCTGAAAATAACGAGAACAATGTTGTTGCTATTGTTCGAGGTGACCTTCTTTTTGCTTATGATGAAAACGTCATCAATTTGGTATCCCATGAGACTAGCTGGATAGTAGATTCTAGAGATACCTCACATGTCACACCAAGAAAAGATTTATTTCTCATCTTATACTCATGTTGATTGTGGAGTGTTAAAGATGGGAAATGCCTAGTGAAGTTAATGTGTTTGGTGTTGGCACAGTTTGTTTGAAAACTAATAATGGTTCAACGTTAGTTCTTTAAGATGTCAAGCATGCTCCAGACTTTCCTTTCAATTTGATCTCCGCAAGAAGATTAGGCGATGAAGGTTACCATAATGCCCTCTTTAATGGCCAATGAAAGATCACTAAGGGCTCGTTAGTAGTGGCTCGAGGAGTTAAGTCTGGTTATTTATATGTGACATAGGGCTCTATTCTTAATGACTCAATAAATTTAGTGAAAAATGATACTTTATCAGAATTGTGGTACAGAAGATTGAGTCATGTGAGCAATAAGGGGATTACATGTTTGGCTAAGAAAAGTTTGCTTTCTAGATTGAAACAAGCAAAGCTGAAAAGGTTTATCCATTGTTTAGCTGGCAAACAGAAAAGGGTTTCCTTTCATAACCATCCTCCCTAAAAAAAACCTGATTTATTGGATCTAGTACACTCTGATTTGTGTGGTCCTTTTAAAGTAAAGTCAAAAGGTGGTGCACTTTACTTTGTGACATTTATTGATGATAATTCTCGTAAGCTCTAGGTGTATCCTTTGAAATTTAAATGTATTCGCACTGACAATGGTGGTGAATATTATGGTCCCTTTGATAACTATTGCAAGGAACAAGGAATTCGTCATCTGAAAACTCCGCCCAAGATGCCTCAATTGAATGGTTTGGCAGAGAGGATGAATAAAACTCTAGTTGAGAGAGTTAGATGATTACTTTCAGAAGCTAAACTTTCAAATACATTTTGGGCGGAAGCACTTAACATTGTTGCCTATGTTAACAATTTGTCTCATGTTGTTGCTTTGGATGGTGATGTCCCAGACAGAGTTTGGTTTGCCAAAGATGTTTTTTATGATTACCTGAGAGTTTTTGAGTGTAAAGCTTGTGTGAATGTTCTTAAAGATGAGAGATCGAAGCTGAATGTCAAAATTAAGCAGTGCATCTTTATCGGTTATAGTCAATATGAGTTTAGGTATAGTTTTTATGATCCAGTTGACAATAAACTTAATAAAAGTCGTGATGCAATATTCTTTGAAGACCAAACTATTGAAGATATTGACAAAGCTGAGAAGATAGATTCTCAGAGTAATGAGAGCTTAGTTGATATTGATCCAGTTTCAATTGCTAAGGCACCTATTACACATGAAGGTACCAAAGAAAATGATGGAGATAGTGATCAAGATCAAAATAATCATCATGATGTAGATGTTATGAATGCTCCAGTTGATGAAGTTGTGGTTGATCAGCAACCAATTCCTGCATAGATAACTACTTTGAATGCTCCTGAAACCTCTCTTAGAAGATCTACAAGGGAGAAGAAAAAATACATGCGCTATCCTCCTGATGAGTATGTACTTTGACTGACATGGGAGAAACTGAGAATTAAGATGAAGCCATGAAAGATACTCACAAAGATCAGTGGATCGAAGCCATGGAAGATGAGATGAAGTCACTCCATGAGAATGGCACATATGAGTTAGTGAAATTGCCAAAAAGTAAGAGAGCTTTATCTAACAAATGGATATTCAGAATAAAACAAGATAATCATACCTCTGCGCCTAGATACAAGGCGAGGTTAGTTGTTAAAGGTTTGTCCAGAAGAAGGGAGTTGACTTTGATGAAATTTTCTCCCATGTTGTGAAGATTTCTTCTATTCGTGTGGTTCTAGGCTTAACCGCAAGTCTAGATTTAGAGGTTGAGCAGATGGATGTCAAGACTGCTTTTCTTAATGGTGATTTAGATGAGGAGATTTATATGGAGCAATCTGAGGGTTTTGTAACTAAGGGAAAAGAACATTATGTCTGCAAATTAAAAAGGAGCCTATATGGATTGAAACAAGCTCCAAAGCAATAGTATTTGAAGTTTGAATCTGTCATACAAGAACAAGGGTACAAGAAAACTTCTTCAGACCACTGTGTATTCTTCCAGAAGCTTTCAAATGATGGCTTTATTGCTTTATGTAGATGACATGCTTATTGTTGGCAAGAATAAATCTAGAATTGCAGTCCTTAAGAAGCAGTTGAGCAAATCGTTTGCAATGAAGGACTTGGGGCCAGTAAAGAAAATATCGGGCATTCAAATCCACCGACACAGAGATAGAAAGAAGTTATTTTTGTACCAAAAGCAATACATTGAGAAGGCACTCAAGAGGTTCAATATGACAGATGCAAAAGTGGTTAGTACTCCTCTTGCTAAATACTTCAAATTGAGTATTAGTCAGAGTCCATCTATTGATGAAGAGAAAAAGGAGATGTCTCGTATTCCTTACTCTTCTGCCATTGGTAGCTTGACGTATGCTATGGTTTTGCACTAGACCAGATTTTGCACATGTCGTTGGTACTATTAGTAGATTCCTTTCTAATCCTGGAAAAGAACATTGGGATGCAGTAAAATGGATATTAAGGTATTTGAAAGGTACTGCAGATTTGAAGCTGTGCTTTGGCAATGGCAAGCCTGAACTTGTTTGTTACACAGACTCTGATTTAGGAGGCAATCTTGATAATTCAAGATCTACTTCCGGTTATTTGATCACTTTTGTAGGGGGGATGTTAAGCAATCTAGACTACAGAAGTGCATAGCTCTATCCACCACAGAAGCCAAATATATTGTTGTCACAGAAGGTGCCAAGGAACTATTATGGATGAAGAAGTTTATTAATGATCTTGGCTTTGAGCAGCCAAGGTACATCTTATTTTGTGATAATTAGAGTGCTATCTATATCACCAAGCACTCCACTTTACATTCTAAGACCAAACATATAAATAGAAAGTACCATTGGATAAGAATGACCATAGAAGAGAAATTATTTGAGGTTGAAAAGATACACACTAATGAAAATCCTTCAGATTAGCTGACAAAGGTGGTGGTTGCAGATAAACATGAATTTTGCAGAAAATTGGCAGGCATGAAGCCTGTCAATAGTTCCTCAACTTGAAGACACATTTTGCCCCTTGGCTGGAGGGGAAGTTTGTTGGGCTCATGCCCATGTTGTCCAGCCAAAGACCCAATGGCCTAATCCCATTCTTTTTTGATTTCCATTCCTATTCGGAATTGGATTCGGTGTTTATTCCTATTTTGAGTGGGTTTTGGCTTTAAGAGAAAACACCACTCATGATCTATAAATAGGACAACCTTGGAGAATTATTCTATGCTCATTGGTATAAGTCTTTGAAAGACTTAAGTACATAAGAGTGGTTTTTGAGAGAGCTTTCATCAAGAGAGAATAGAGAAGAAAAGTATTTGTGTTGCTGCAGATTTTTATTCCGATCAGTCAACTTCAAATTGCATTTTCCGATTCATTAACCGTTGGGTCGGGCTGAAATTTTGACTGAGTGTTCGTAGCATCTTGTTCTTTGATTTGAATGGTGCAGATCAGATTTGGAGGCTTGTAGCATTTGATTTTGAGCCACGAATAGTAGCTTCGTTTTTGTGGATTCTCCTCTTTCTTCAATTGATTTGTTTTTGTTCTTGTTGCTATTGTTGCTCCGTGTTTGACACTTGTTGTGTAGCCAATTTAGAGAACTTTTGTAATCCTCTTATTGTTATAGTTGAGCTTTTTGGATCTTTGTGACCCTGTGGTTTTTACCTTCGATTTGAAAGGTTTTTCACGTTAAAATTTGGTGTTCTTTATCTCCTTTATTTTCGAGTTTGCCTCTTCCTCGACATAACAAATAGCTGGTTTTGGGCCAAAATATCACTATTATATATTTTTAAAAATTGCTCCAAACTTTTATATTTTATAAAAGAGCCCATCATTATTATTTTATAACAATGTTGCGATAATATAATGAATTTTATTGATAATGGTGTTGTTGGGTATTTGTGATAGTTTTTAGAACTTATAGTTATAAGTCATGTTTCATAATAAATTTGGGAAATGTGTTTTAAAAACTGACACTCCAACATATTTTCATCTTTAAACCAAATTTCACCCAAATTAAATTTTTCAAAACAAATTTGGAAATGCATGACCAAAAGCTAGCTTAATATCTTTAAAGAAATTTCTTTCGCCGGTATTATAAGAGTGACTCGGTCCTTCTCCCCCACAAAAGTGTACCCACCAAGAGAAAAGGGACTGTAACAAATTAGTTTTAAAAAGCCATTAACTGCAGCTGCGTGTGCCTGACTACACCCACCGCACACTTTTGAGGGGGGGGGGGGGGAGGACACTGTTCCAGCTGTCTACCTCGTTGACAAGCTCTTTATAGAGTAGTGGGGAGAAGGATTCTTAACCAAATTCCAGAGGCTTTCCTCTCTGAAGTTTGGTGGACTTGTGGTCCTTACTCTCCTCTTATGTCTTTATTATGCACTTTATTCATCTTTTGTACCTAGATCTTGTATCTACTTGCATAAATTAATTATGTCCCCACTCGATTTGTTTTTTCCTTTTTCTCTTGTGGACCTATTTAATAATTGTCTAGTTCTATGGTGAAATTCGACGGTAAGTTTACGTAAAACTTCCTAGCTGGAATACATGCACCACAAGTCCACAATATATTGTTATTAAATTGTGCCCACCTGTAAAGAGTGACAACTGTAAATTCTAGACTTAGGTGTTTTCCGCTCGAGCTAATCAAACCATGAAAAATCAATCGATTGGATTAAATGCGCTTTAACAATGTTCTAATAAATACTACTACTTCCTGTATCAAATGTTAAATCTTTTTGGAACATTGATTTTGTTCCAAAATATTTTGAAAATTAAGAAGCATTTATTTTCTAATTTAACTTTACTCTCACTTCTCTAATTAGTAAAATGTTAATTAATGAGACATTTAAGGAGGCATAATATTCCTATGATTACAATTATTAATACTCCTTCCGGTCCACTTTAATTAATTTTTTGGCTTTTTTCTTGTGGTTTATAATATTTGATATTTTTAAGATATCAAGAAAGAATAAACTTCTTTTTTTCGCCCTTGGAGTAAAGAGTCTAGGAGTATTTGTTATATTTTCAACAAATAAAATAAGGTTAATATGATCAATTTTAATGTTAATTAATACTCAAAGGTAAATTCTTTAATATGTGTGAAAACATTCAAAAAAATTAACTAAAATGGACCGAAGAAAATATCTTTCTAAGAATTGTGTGAAAATCTGAAGGGACAAACAATATAAATATAAAGGAGTATATAGGGTTCAAAACTTCATTTATTTCTTGCTTTTCACTAAGTTGTTATTTGGTAGTTTTCTGCTAAGTGATGAGATCACTGTCAAGTGCCAACCACGTTCAGAATTTGCTATCATCCTTTATTCTGCTCTTTAATGCCAATCCTCCTAATTTAATAGAGAAAAAGAGCGGACTTAGCTTATGCAAAAAAAATATATATATCATTCTTAATCAACCAGTCAAGTGAAAGAAGCCCGTTAGCTTTATCCTTTTCTAAAAGTATGTATATATGTAATTCAACTTTTTACTCGATTTGCTAAAGAAAATATTTTGGTTGCTTTTGGTGGATTACTTACTACTAAGTTAAATAGGTTATAGGCAAACCAAAATAAAATCTAAAATTATCCTCAAAATGGAGGACCTAGATTTATTGGATGACCAATCTACTTGCAAGAAAACTTGTTGGGACTCTTTTCTACTAACTAATTATCGCCCAAGTATTGCTTACACTTGCAATATAGGAGGTAGTGATAGTTGATTCTTATATATGAAGGTATGTGTAACGACTCGATCGGTCGTTTTGAGCTTTAGCGCGTTGTTCAGCAGTCTGAGGCCATGAGCAGCTTCATTTCAGGTATTATGACTTGTACGCGTGGTCGGAATTAAATTCCGGGAAGTTCAGAGTTGATTTGGATAGAGAATTCTCATTTCGTAAGCTTTAAGTTGGAAGAATTAACAAAGATTGGATTTCAGAGTAAACGGCCTCAGAATCGGGATCTGAAGGTTCCAGCAGGTTCGTATGATGATTTCAGACTTGGGCGTATGTCCGGATCGGGTTTTGGAGGACACGAGAGTGTTTTGGTGCCTGTTGTAGAAGTTAGCATTTTGGAAGAAATTTCATAAGTTTTGCTTGAAGTGCATTTCAGTGTTATCGATGCCCGTTTGGGATTCCGAGCCTGGGAGTAGCTCCGCCTGGTAATTCTGGAGTTGGGAGCACGATCGGAAGTGAATTCGGAGGTTCGTAGGCCATTTTGGGGTCATTTGGCTAAAGATAGAAAATTGAAGGTTTTTGAGAAGTTTGACCGGAAGTGGACTTTTTGATATCGGGGTCGGAAACCAATTCCGGAAGTTGGAGTAGGTCCGTAATGTCAAATGTGACTTGTGTGCAAAATTGGGGTCAATCGGACGTGATTTGATAGGTTTAAACATCGAAAGTAGAAGTTTGAAATTCTAAAGTTCATAAAGCTTGGATTGGAGGTTGATTCGTGATTTTAGCGTTGTTTGATGTGATTGGAGGCCTCAAGAAAGTCGGTAATGTGTTTTGGGACTGGTTGGTATGATTGGTTGGGGCCTCGGGGGCCTCGGGTGGATTTCGGATGGTTAACGGATCAAATTCGAAATTTTGGAAGGGCTGAAGTTGCTAGTAGCTGGTGTAACCGCACCTGCGAGGTTTTGGCCGCAGGTGCGGAGCCGCAGAAGCAGCCAAATAGTCGCAGATGCGAATTTGGCAAAAGGGAGCTTGGACCGCAGAAGCAGAACCGCATCTGCAGGACTAGAAGCGCAGAAGCGGAAAAGGGGAGCCTAGGGAAAACTGCAGAAGTGATGGATTAGCTCGCACCTGTGGAACTGCAGAACCGGTACGGTGACCGCAGGTGCGGAAAGTGCTAGAGGCAGAGAGATGTTTTAAAATTCGGGATTTGGCCATTTTCTCTCATATGTTCTTGGCTTGGGTGACTTTTGGGAGCGCTTCAAGAGGGATTTTCATCATCAACGATAAGGTAAGCTAATCTCATCCATCTTGAGTTAAATACATCGATTATGTATGGATTTTAGCATGTAATTAGTAGAAATTTGGGGGTTTTGGTAGAAAGACCTAGAATTTATATTCTTGGAATTTAACCATGATTTTGGGTATGCAATTAAGAGAAAGTCATATATTTGAGTTCATGAGTTCATGGGTAAACTTTATCTTCAAAAAAAATCGGAATCCGGGCACGTGGGCCCGAGGGAAATTTTGTCAACTTTTTGATCGGGGTAAGGAATTGTTACGTATGGAATTGTAGTAAGTAATTGAGTATATATTAATGGATTGGTATTATTATTGGCTAGTGTTGGAACTTTGTGCATCGATTGGAGTCTTCGGAAGAGCGTGGAATGCCGGTTATGGATCTTCGGAGCGAAGTGAGTCTCCTTTCTAACCTTGTAAGAGGGAATTGTCCCCATAGGTGAGTTAATTGGTAATGTGCTCCTATTTGGGGGGCTACGTACGCACGAGGTGATGAGAGTCCGTGCGTAGCTACTATTATGCTATTGTCCAGGTAGTCTAGGACCCAAAAGCATGATATGCTTGGATTTATTGTAAACTTATTGACAGCTTAAATTGCTTAAATCACATCGAATTAGTAAACGAATTTCTAAAAGGATTAAACTTCATTTTCTTAAATTGTTAAAAGAGAATTGGCTTTAATTTGGATAAATGTTCCCCGATAAATTCTTAATTGGCTATTTAAGCATGTATTTCTATGTGTACCTGCGTCGCATGTAGGATTCGCGAGCAGGGTATTTGTTTATTTATGTTGACCGCATCGCAGGTAGTATGCGCGAGCGGGGTAATAGATGCATCTATAGTTCGCGCCGTTCGACCCTCGGCAGTGCACATTTTATATTTCTGTTGGATCGGGCCGTACGACCTCGGCAGGATTTGCGCATGCTTGTAGTGCTTGCCTTGAGACTTATTGATATTGATATTTGCTCTCCCCGACTTGAGATATTTGAAAACTAATGGATTTTGAATCCGGAAACTTTTAATATAAAAAGGAACTTTCACCTATTCGTTACTTACTTGAAGTTTCTGTCATTCTTAATAAATTCATGATTATTCGCATTAATAATATATCATTATTTGGACCATTAGTAAGTGTCGAAGTCGACCATCTCGTCTCTACTTCTTTGAGATTAGACGAGATACTCATTGGATACACGTTGTTTTCGTACTCATACTACACTTCTGTGCATTTTTGTTGCACAAGCATATACGTCTCTAGTTGCCTACTGGGCATGAAGCATGGTTGACATGGAGACTTAGGTGAGCTGCACTTCTCGAGGCGACCCGCAGCCAACAGAGTCTCTTTCTATTTTCTGTATTTATTTTCTGTCCAATATTGTATTCCGGACGGTTGTGGTATTACATTATTTCCTAGAAATTGCTCATGCACTTGTGACACCGGGTTCTGGGAAATTTTTTGGATTATTCAATATTTAGTTTGTTAAAGACTTCATGGTTATTTCTGTAAATTTCATTATTCGTTATTTAATGTATAAAGAAAAGATTTTAAAGAAATACTAAAATTGGAATTTAATTAAGTATTTTGGTTGGCTTGCCTGACAATGGTGTTCGGTACCATCACGACTCTTAGTGGATTTTGGATCGTGACAGTATGAAGGTAGCCAGGGACGAAGATATGTTGGCCCAAGGATGATCACGCCGAAAAATTATACTACGTATAAGGTAAAATATTATTTGTTATTGATTATAAATAGACTTGGAACACCCTTCAAAACCCACTAGCAATAGGTGTTCAAAATTTGAACACTCTTTTTGAATTTTTTGGCTTCGCCAATGAAGGTAGTGAACTGTGCACGGTGAAATCTGGGAGGCCGATTTCTCCTCGACTAAATACCTCGAAGGGTGATCCTGGAAGCCCGGGATCTCGAGCCTGTCACGCCCCTCAAGTTCGGCTGGTATCCTGCCAAGGATAATGTCGACTAAAGCCCCGATGAATGCAGGGATCTCCCGAGGAATACACACGGGGTCGATCATGTCTATTCAAGCGGCTCGACATCAGCCCACGTGTACATTGCAAAGTTAGCCGGTTGTCCCATCCTATTTCTTTTATCATGCAACGTATCTTGTATGAAGTTGGGACTTCCCCCTTTCTATAAAAGGAGAGTCGCTAACACCCTGTAAAGGCAGAGCTCCAACCATTCTACTCAAGTGCAATAATATCTTCTCTCTTTTTCTCCTCTCTAACTTGCTTGCCCTCACTAGCTCGAAGCCATTTAGCTTTATTGCCTTCTTATCTGTTCTTTGTTTATCACTTGGTATTAGCTCGAAGTCACCGTAATATCTATCGTTCTCGTACTTGTTCTTCGTTATATAACCTAGTAGTGGCCATAAAGAACCTTGTTTAATTATATCCTCAACTGTTATCTCATCCCCGACTATCCCCGATACCTCGGACTCGACCTTGTCACCGACCCCGAGGTCCCTCATCACTCAGACCTACATCCGGGTAGCAGGCCCTTCGGTTCGATTACTATCTCGTTCTAGCTTATATTTCATCATTAAACTTTGTATTATTATCATCAACTGCTCTAACAACTTGCTCGGGAATAGATCACGTATTTTTAGAATTCCGTCTATAAATTTAATTGTTGTTACCATTTTCACGGTAAACTATTTGGTGCCCACTGTAGGGCTAAAAATAATAGTGATTATTTTCTTGCTAGTTTCATTGCACAAATGCACGTTATCTTTCACACTTTTTCTTGCCCAAGATCCTTTGATTTCAGGTCAAAATGTCTGAATCGGTAAACGGAGTCGAGAACGACAACCTCGAAAATCACGGGGAAAATGGCGTGGATGTCCCGGTCACCGGAGCACCACTACAAAATCTTGATAACTTTCCTGGACCGATTCTAGTGGAGGCGGACACACAGGACGCACAGCAAGTCGTCGAAACTTCTCATACCGACAAGAGCGTACAACACAACGACCGACAGGAAGCTCAAAAAACCCCGGCCTAAGAAGAACAGGAAGTCAGTCTTCATGTTATTTTTAAAATGTTGCAGGCACAACAGTTGGCCATTGCTCAGTTGAAAAGCCATCCGAGAACTCCCAGCATAGCGGCACCAGAGACAGCTTCCCCCGCCGAGCAAGTTCCCGAAAGATCAAGCAATAACGGGTCAGTGGTTGACCCCGCCATATTAAATATGCTTGAGGACCTCACCAAAAGGATCGAGTCAGGTGAGAAGATGATTGCAGCCAACAATAAAAAGGTCGAGACCTACAATTGAAGGGTGGATCAGATCCCGGGAGCACCCCCGGTCCTAAAAGGTTTGGATTCGAAGAAGTTCATACAGAGGTCGTTCCCCGAGGAAGCATCCCCAAAGCCCATTCCTAAAAAATTCAAAATGCCAGAACTCCATAAGTAAAACGGTACCACCTACCCCAACGAACACGTTACTACCTATACCTACGTAGTAAAAGGTAACGATATAAAGAATGACGAGATCGAGTCTGTATTGCTGAAAAAATTCGGAGAAACACTTTCGAAGGGAGCCATGATGTGGTATCACAACTTGGCTCCCAACTCCATAGATTCATTCACCATGTTAGCGCACTCCTTCGTAAAGGCATATGCTGGAGCCATCAAGGTAGCAACAAGGAAGTCTAACATTTTCAAAATTAAACAGAGAGAGAACGAGATGCTGCGGGAATTCGTGTCCCGCTTCCAGATGGAACGGATGGAGTTACCGCCAGTCTCCGATGACTGGGCAGTACAGGCCTTCACCCAAGGCCTGAACGAACAAAGCTCGGTGACCTCAAAACAGCTGAAGCAGAACCTAATCGAATATCCGGCCGTGACCTGGTCAGACGTCCACAACCGATACCAGTCAAAGATCAGGGATGAGGACGACCAACTAGGAGCCCCTTCAGGCTCAGTGTACCCAAACAGACTCCTGGTAAAAGAATCGAAACCAAACAAATAAAGGTACCAGCCGTACCTCGAAGATAGAAGAAATGCCCCAAAGTGCAACCTACCTCGCAACGATCGGAGGATAGATCGAGGACATGACCCTCGAGGGTTCATCAAGAGAACCAGGTCCGATCGAAACATAGCGCCGGCAAACGTGCCCCACTTTTCAGAATACAACTTCTGCATCGATATTTCAGACATCGTGTTCCCTATCAGCAAGATCAGAGACGCCAAATGGCCAAAACCAATACAATCAGACCTTTCGCAGAGAAATTACAACTTAGTGTGCGAGTTCCACAACACGCAAGGTCACAGGACCGAGGATTGCCATCAACTACGAGAGGAAGTGGCTCGACTGCTCAACAAAGGGCACCTTCGGGAATTTCTCAGTGATCGGGCCAAAAATCAATTCCAAGAGAGGGAGGCAACCAAGAAAAACAAGGCAAACGAGCCACAACACGTTATCCGCATGATCATAGGGGCGCCGATGCCCCGCAGGAACCCGTAATAAGAAGAACAAAAATATCCATCACCAGAGAAAAACGGACTCGGGGATATATCCCCAAAGATGCCCTCACATTCAGCGAAGAGGACACCGAGGCCCTGTCTCAACCTCACAACGACGCCCTGGTAATCTCCTTTCTTGTAAATTTTTTTCAAATAAAATGTGTACTAGTGGATCCAGGTAGCTCGGCCAATATCATCAGGTCGAAGGTGATAGAACAGCTCAGGCTACTCGAACAAATCATGCCAGCCACTCGGGTCCTCAATGGATTCAACATGTCGAGCGAAACAATGAAAGGAGAAATCGTCCTTCCGGTTACTGTGGCCGGTACAACCCAAGACACAAAATTCCATGTCATCAAAGGAGATATGAGGTACAATGCCTTTTTTGGATGGCCTTGGATACACTACATGAGAGCAGTACCATCCACCCTCCACCAGGTGATAAAATTCCCGACAAAGGAGGGGATTAAAACCGTCTACGGGGAACAACATGCGGCAAGGGAAATGTTCGCTATACACGATGAGGTACCAATGCTCCTGCCTCCACCCCCGAATACAACAACAAGCAAACCCGGTCTCGCCCCTAATCGAACTTGACAAAACAAAATAGAGATCCACGCCGCATCTCTGCCCCCGAGTAGTGACCATAGACCAATCCCAAGGCATCACCGACATATCTCGTTTCAAGGTACGACCATTCTTTTTTATTATTATTTCAAATTCGGAATTAACCTTCGTGTAGGCACCCAACCAGAGCTGCCGGGACGATAGTGCTATTGCAAGACCTTGAGGCCCCAAAGGCGCACTCGTTGCACTCTTTTCCTTCGACCAAGTTTTTATCCCAGAAGAAGGGTTTTTACTGGCAAGGTTTTTAACGAGACAACGTCTGCGAGCCACTTAAGGGGTAACTTCGCAAGAAATATTCAAGATTATCCCTGTGGCCGACCTTTTCCCCCGGAAAGCTGCCTGCTCGTAGGAGTTTTGAAAAACGCCAAATGAGGTCTCCTGTAGGAAAATGATGTATCGGATCAAATGACCGATATAATCAGGCCCAGTCGGTAAAAACATGTACTATTGTACCGAGCAATCAAAAAATACCTTCTGTCAAAAAGAGGGGGGAAGTAACTCCTTCTCAGAGTAGGGTAACAAGTTCCTTCACCAGAAACGTCCCGAAAACTCGGGAACGGACGCCAATGGTTCAAAACGCCCCGACGGCCTCTAGGTCGAGGCTCTGAAATCACAAAATATTTTCAGGCAAGACAAACCTCCGAGCGACTTCGACCCGATATAGGTTGACTCAACACAACAATATATATTACAGAAATGGATCTAAGAATGTCTTTCAGCATCCCATTCTCCAAGCGAGGAAATCACAGTGTATTCCCGGCAGGAACTTCTCCACCAAACACGTCCTGATATACTCGGAGACTTAGCATCAGCAATTCAGCACCCGCACAACCCCAGGGTCGGAACTCCAGGCTCATAAAGCCTCTACAAGGCAACTTCAAAGCTCACGAAAAGCGGTCTTCACGCTTAAACAAATTCGATAACTCGGAGACTGCCATTCATCGCCAATCGCCATGCGTTGGAAAACCCAAAACTGTAAGACCGCTAGCGGGCAGACTCGGCGTAACCAGATCTATTATACATTGCAAAAACTATAAGACCTCAACAGGCATGACAAACTGTAAGACCTCAACAGGCATGAAAATCCCGAAGTCCCAAAAGGGCATACCCTCGGTGTAGACGTCTAAACTATCACTCGAAATTAAAAATGGCTCCGGCCAAACATATACGACTACGGTGAAAACAGCTGATACAGCCAAATTAACGCGACTTGGGATGCCTGACCGTCACTAAACAAAATCGCAGGCTACTGCTTCGAATATACTTCAGAAAGAACCGGTTAAAATAGGCTTCCCTCAACAGGAAAAAACGAGCTATGAACCTTCCGAGGTGCTCGAAACATCGCCGAAACAAGAACTTGAAATCGAGGTTCTTCTAGAATCGATGATGGGTCAGGGAAAACTATTTCAAAAGACCTTAATGAGCGAAAAACAAAGCCTACAAAAAAGCCCACGGGCAAAAATAACGTAAGAGCCATTATCGCCAGCTAAAAAATTAACAACTTGAGGATTAAATTAAGCTCGAATCGTAACCTGATTCGGAGACCAGATCAAAAATAGTTAACTACGCAAGACTCCGGGCCATATATTAAAAGGTCTCTACGACCAAATAGCGTAAGAGCCATTGTTGCCAGCTTGAAAATTGACAACTTAAGGGTCAATTAAAGCTCGAGTCGCTACGCGACTCAGAGACTGGACCCGAAATAGTTAAATTGTAACATGCCTAAGGGCACATCATAAATGCCACTGTCAACTAGCTGAGTGAGCCTCCGGACCACGCGCCTATAAGGTCGCTTCGACCCGAAGCACAAAAGGCTATCGCCGTCTGCCCATGCAGGCAGGAAAGAATCTAAGGGTCAAGTAAAGCTCAAATCGCAACGCGACTCGGTGACTGGACCCGAAATAGTTAAACTACAACATGCCTAAGGGCACAACATAAATACAACTATCAACCAGCCGAGTGAGCCTCCGGGCCACGCGCTTGTAAGGTTGCTTCGACCCGAAGTACAAAAGGCCATCGTCGTCTGCCCATGCAGGCAGGAAAGAACCTGAGGGTCAATTAAAGCTCAAATTGCAATGCGACTCGCAGACTGGACCCAAAACAAGTAAACTACAATATGCCTAAGGGCACGGTATAAAAGCGACCGCTGCCAGCTAAGTGAGCCTCTGAGCCACGCGCCTGTGAGGTCACTTCGACCTGGAACACAAATGGTCATCGTCGATCGCCCATGCAGGCAGGAAAGATCTTATGGGTCAATTAAAGCTCTAGTCGCAACACGACTCGGAGACTGGACCCAGAATGGCTGAAACAGCAAAATACTTAAGGACGAGAAAGAAGAACAATCACCATTCGCCCGCACGGACATAGGAGACCGAAGGACAGGCAAGCTCAAATAAAGGCCTGACTCAGAGACTGAGCCTAAAAAAGCTGGGCAAAACATAGAGGCCCCAACACCTGCTCATGTCAAGGATCGCGCTCGAAAGATCCCGGGCCTGCTCGATCAGTTCTGAACCCATGGGGATCCCGTCAAAACAAGGAAACTAGACCACCGGATCAAAGGCGATACAGGAAAGATACAAAGGAGGAAAAATTTTAAGATTTCTCTCATCTTATATATGCGTGAAAGGTACGCTTTCCATTTACAAGCATGCTCTATAAACAACAAAATACAAAGTGGCGAAATCTATGCTCCACCCCTAAAGGGTTACGGCCTACTAGCCCAGCCTCGTTCTTCATGGCATCGGCAATAAACAAACCAAGCATCACGCCCGACTACCTTCGCTCAAGTGAATCCTTCTAGAAGGACGGAACCCCTGGCATGGGTCTCTTCAAGCGCCTGTCATGAAGATCTACGATGAACTCATCCCTCGAAGGCCCGATCCGACCTGGCTCGATCATCGGCGACAAGTCACCACTCCTTCATCATCCTCGGTCCAGCTTAGTACTATGCCAGTCCAAGAACCGGCTGTTCCCAATCCAGACTTTGAGTAACAAAGCTACATGTTAACAAATTATATCCACTCAGATCAAAGCTCGAAGCTCGAAGACTACATATAATACTTCAGGTATTCCTAGCTCGATCGGCTCTGCCCCTATGATCGAAAAAGTGAAACGCCTATCACAAGAAGACTCCTGCCTCACCAAAAGGCTTCTGTAATGGAAGCTTCGATATACCCCAAAGTATGGACCCTTGACGGAACAGCTCAAAGCCTAGGTCTATAGGAGTCTTACGGAAGGAAAATCCTATAAGAAAGGAAAGACCCAGGATACGGGGGAATCATGCTGAAACTTACCACGAAGTGACGGCAAACCTACTCAACGACCGAGCACCTTCCTGATGGTCCAACCCTTGTTGGCCCAAAGGAACCGTTGTTCCGCAACCAAAGACTCCAGGAATGCCAGGTTTGGATGATGCACTCTCCTCAAAAGCACGGGCATGTCTTGCCCCGATAAAAGCTCCTTCATGATTGTGAAACACACATGTCATCTATCGCCGCGCCCGGCCTCTGCCGTGCCCCAAATAAGCAGCCGCTAAGGGCACGACCCACCAGAATCATGAAATCATCGAACCCCGAAGACCCCCGGGAAGCGGAAGCAACCTCACGGCTACATACAAAAAGGGCAGGAATGATTCAACACCAATCAAAGGCACCGACCATCGGCACCGCCTCCAGTTGTGAGGTAATGCTCAACCCCGAAGACCTCCGCGTAGCAAGGCAACGCCCCAGCTAACCAACAATGCCTTCACCAAATCAGCATGCGGCTTCAAAAAAGCCTCCACCAAAGAAGGCTAGTTTACGAACAAATGAGCGTCCCTAACAAACGCTCGTGCAAAATAGATTCCGGGCAATGACCAGGGCGGCCCGGAGCACGGCCAGGCCTCCATTTAGATATTTCCTCCAGGAAGTCACCGGCGTCCCGAGACCGCGAGTCCTCAGGCAAGCCTTTTCTCAAAGGCCATTATAAAGCCCGAAGATATTATCCAAGCTTTCACGCAGAGAAAGGATCCCAGCGGCCCGAGGTTATTGGCCTAATTCGGGTCCGGTTCGAGATGTCACGAAAGGCCTCACACAAAGCTATTTCATCAACCAAAGGCTGGGAAGAATACTCAAGGCGAGTATCACAAGCGATTAAACAAGATCATGCACTCGAAGCTGCCAAAAATATAAAGAGATATAGCAAGTGTCGAAGGAAGAAATGAAGAAAATATCTTTGTATTTATACAAGTATTCGCTTACAACAACCCTCGAGGGGTCCTTACATATGATTACATTACATATGGTTACAAAGTCCCACAGGGGATCCCTACTAAAAAGTGAATAAGTACAAGTGATATGCATACAGCAGGAGCCGAAGGACCTAACCTATTCATGCTGCGTCTCCATCATTATCCTCCCAGGCATATGACTTCAAAGACAATATCTTCCCAGTCCGACCCCCTCGGGGGCCACATCCCAATACTCCCAGAATGGCATCTTCAAAAGGGAGGGTATGAAAAAGGAAGGCGGGGGAGAAGAGCAAAATGACGAAGGAGAAGCCGGAAGAACATGAGAAGTGGCTGGGTGAAAAATTCGGCTAGTACGAACTCCACCAGTACTGCCTTTTCGAAGCCACTTCTTGAGACGTCGCCTCGGCCTGGAAGGCAACAGCTGACAGGAACCGCCGACACACCCCCCTGGAATCCAAAAGGGGTGTAACACGCCGAGCTGAGGGAGGAGGGTGAGCAGTGGTGTATAATCTGAGCCCCCTCTTGAGCACCAGTGCATAATCCAAAGTATCCCCGGGGTAGGAGGAAATCGGTCCTCCACCTCATCACCCCGGGCCAGCGACAACAACAGTGACAACAACAACAACAACAACAACAGCATCACAGTAGCACAACTTTGCCCAATCAAAAGAAGATCGAGGCTTGGGTCACAGTACACATGGCGTAATATCTTGAGGCCACAGGCTCCAAGCATGGCAAGATGACATAAATTCAAGATAGCGGGAAAGGAAGAAAAGATGGATATCGCAGGAAATTTGGATAAAAGGCCAACCACGAAAGGTCCCATTTATAGGAAGAGCAAAGTAACTGACGGCGCCATTACCGCCCTCGAAAAGCATAGCAACAGGCGCAATCAATGCATTCATAGAAGCTGAACCGATAGCAACGGAGATCGAAGAATCACAACATTTCAGGTAATCCTAGAGAAGCAGAAAGGCGGGGCGCCTCGACACTTGTAATAACGGGACTGCACCGTCAGTGCGACGTCGTTATGAGAGATCGAGAAGTAGGGTGTCAAAATCATTTTTTATCACTTCCCTCTAAGAAACGCGGAGACTATCTCTGCATGGTGAAATCTGGGAGGCCGATTTCTCCTCGACTGAATACCTCGAAGGATGATACCGGAAGCCCGGGATCTCGAGCCTATCACGCCCCTCAAGTTCGGCTGGTATCCTGCCAAGGATAATGTTGACTAAAGCCCCGATGAACGCAGGGATCTCCCAAGGAATATACCGGGGGTCGATCAGGTCTATTCAAGCGGCTCGACATCAGCCCATGCGTACATCGCAAAGTTAGCCAGTTGTCTCGTCCTATTTCTTTTATCAAGCAACGTATCTTTTACGAAGTTGGGGCTTCCTCCTTCCTATAGAAGGGGAGTCGCTAACACCCTGTAAAGGCAGAGCTCCAACCATTCTGCTCAAGTGCAATAATATCTTCTCTCTTTTTCTCCTCTCTAACTTGCTTGCCCTCACTGGCTCGAAGCCATTTAGCTTTATTGCCTTCTTATCTGTTCTTTGTTTATCACTTGGTATTAGCTCGAAGTCACCGTAATATCTATCGTTCTCTTACTTGTTCTTCGTTATATAACCTAGTAGTGGCCATAAAGAGCCTTGTTTAATTATATCCTCAACTGTTATCCCATCCCCGACTATCCCCGATACCTCGGACTCGACCCTGTCACCGACCTCGAGGTCCCTCATCAATCGGACCTACATCCGGGCAGCAGGCCCTTCGGTTCGATTACTATCTCGTTCTAGCTTACATTTCATCATTAAACTCTGTATTATTAGCATCAACTGCTCTAACAACTAGCTCGAAAATAGATTATGTTTTTTTAGAATCCCGTCTACAAATTTAATTGTTGTTACCATTTTCACGGTAAACATGAACCTTTTTATTTCTTTTATAGAACAAAAGAATCTAGAGAGTTGGTGAAAAGTCGCCCTCCCCTCTCTCACTTTTTCTTTTTCTTTTCTGGCCTTTCTCATTTTAATTAAAAAATTATTTAATTTATTTATAAATGTACACGATTTGTAGGAAATATTTTTGGTGCGCCTTGGTTATACGAGTTGTGCATTTTTTTAACTCATTTGTAAATGCTCACATAATGCCTTACTTTCTAAAAAGACATGAAAAAATAACTATTTACTCTTCACGAAACTTATTTTTGGACGGGAAAATCATTGTCTTGCTAATGACCCTTGTTTATCACGGTCTCTTCGACGGTTCAAAACTTGTTTTCATTTATAATTGGTATTGTATATGATAAAAATCGGGTCCATCTGATTTTGCTAATCGAAACAAAGGAGCTGCATCAGGGTAATTTTGTAATGAATCAGATCCGAGCTCGAAAACGAGGCAATCGAGTCCAAAAGATCAAAATGTCCGTCGAGACCGAGGCTAGCGACAATCGAGACTAAGTAAGACCAGCTTCGAGTGGAATGCAATAACGGAAAAATGAGATATCCGTAACCGATCGGAGATCACGGTGGAAATCTCTGAGCAGATCTAATCAAGGGCGGTTATTTGTATCAATCATGGGATTTACTTCCGTAATTAGAATTGTACCACAATTAGGATCACTCTAGTATATAAAGAGGGGTCCTCGTCATTTGTAGACGCCTTACATTCATACTGATCAAAATAATATATTATTTCTTTATTGTCCATTAATTTATTGTTCTTTAACTGTTATTGCTTTACAACTCTCGAGGGTTCATTAGCTCGAGAACGCTGTTCAAACACTGGTTTGTTTTATATTCTTGTCAATTCTATCACTTATCTCTAGATTAATCGGTTGGTATTAAGTGAAATTATGTATCCTTAAAACCACATTACAAGTTTAATTGTTGCTCGATATTTAGGGTAAACAGATATTTTAAGGGGAAGAAACTATCAAATCATTTCAAAGTTTATCATTATCTCTAGTATCATACATATTTAAGTCGTCTTATAATAATACAAATAACTCTTTTATCTTCTTTTTCCTTGGAACAGGTTGTGAGTTCGAGTCTCCCCAAGAGCAAGGTGAGAAGTTCTTGGAAGGAAGAATGTCGGGGGTCTATTTGAAAACAGTCTCTCTACCCTAGGGTAGGGGTAAGGTCTGCGTACACACTACCCTCCCTAGACCCCAGTAAGTGAAATTATTATGGGTTGTTGTTGTTGTTGTTGTATCCTACAACATGCAACAAAAGGACTTTCGAACCAAAAGGATTAAAAAACAGGTCATGTGCTGATCGAGCACAAAACTATCATTGTCCAAAATCTGATAGACTTGGAGCCCATTTGGCCAAGCTGCCAAAATATGCTTATTTTAAAAAATATTTTTTTTAAAAAGTACTTCTAAAAAAACAGTTTGTGTTTGGACAATTCATTTTAGAAGTACTTTTTGTAACATTTGATAAACAAATTGTGTTTGATCAGTCTTTCTAAAAAAAGCTTTTGAGTGTCAACTTACCAAAAAGGATAGTACCAAGGTCTTAGAGTAGTACCAAGGTCTTATAGTTATTTTAAAGAAAAAAATGAACTTAAATATTTATTGTAAAAGATTTTTATTATTTTTTATTTTGTTTAATTAAAATATAAAGTAAACAAATATAATAAAGATTTAACTCAATTTTACATATATAGTTAAACCAAAGTTCATAATATTATCTAGTATAATTACTTATTGTTACACATTAATTTGAATAATCAAAAATACATCATTTCGCACGAATTAGAAGTCTATTCCACAAATTACTATATACTTATAATCTACCATGAAATAATAAGTAAACTCACTCACACATGATAATATTTTCCAATAATTTCATCTCTGCTTCTATCACACAATGCCTCCATATTAGTAGTATATTTGCCTTGCATTTCTAAAGGAATATCAGAAGACTCATCTCCTTCCTCAATCTTTGCAGTAATGTTTTCGTTAGCATAATAGTTGAATTCCTTATCGGTAGAAGAATCTCGTCGAATGAAATTATGTATAGTCATGGTAGTTGTAACTAGATGATTCTGAGTGACAAACTTGAAATATGGCATTGAGCGTAAAATAAAAATAATTTTAAAGAGTAACTAATTATTAGCAACACATAACGTATAGTTTAATTTTTTTAAAATTTAATTAGAAACTAATTATTACCTAACCTAACCAGCTTTGTCGTAAATTGCCTAGCTGCCTATTGTGAGACTGCCACTTGACTTAATGTGGATGTTTTTTCTTCATCTTTTAATAATATATAGATAGATTATGCGATAAAATTGTAAATTTATTACCTATTGGTAGGTACTTTTCATAAATTAAATTTGCTAACTGTTTTAAAGATTCGAGAACTAATAGCCTATAACAGAAGAAATTATAAATAATTATTTGTAAGATGAGAATTGATAATCCAAAGAAGGTGGTAGATAATTTGTTTTAGTGTGAAGAAAGAAGAAGATAATTTGAAAAGTTACAAGACATTACACCAAAAAAAAAAAAAAAGTCAATAAAGAATTTGAAAAGTTACAATATGATTCACGTATATGATATCTTTAAGTTTAAGAGAATGATAAAAATCGGAAACAAATATGAAAAAAAACTTAAATTAGTAAGGTATAATTTGAAAAGTATAAATTTTAAGGTAATGATAGTTTTATCTTAAATAAATTAATTTTCCGCTTCTTCTCAAAAGCAGAAAAACTGCTTCTGTTGCTGGTCAAAAGTATTTTTTTATCTTGGCCAAAAAGTTTAAAATTTTTTAAAAGTCTTTTGGTCTCCAAAAAGCTTGGCCACACGCTCTTAAGAGAATAGCGTGTGTTAATTTTTATTGCTTTCTTCAGAAAGTTAGAGTATTATGTACATTTTCAAAATAAGTAGGCAAAAAAAAATTTAATAATAATGCAAGAACTCGACAAACCTACACAAAGACTGTAAATTTCCGAAGTAGGACAAAATGCATAACCTCTGTAAATTACGTTCTTTAATTGTCATTTTGCCAATAGATTTTTCCTTTCCATAGAGATATCTCAATTCTCAAGTAAATGCATTTCTCTTGTATTTTACCTTTTTACCCTTGTCTCTACGAAGAAAGGTAAATATTTTACTGTTTCCTTTGATTTACTATCAATATTTCTGTCGGAGCACACAGAAATGAAACTCGAGATATATATTCAGATTAAAGCAAAATAACAAGAAGCCCACCCCCATGCAAAGCTGCAATATTCAAAAATCCCTGCTATTTGTCAAGGTTAGTTTTCTGGGCAAAAGGCATTGTAGTAAAAAGAAAAAGTAAAAAGGTAAAAAGGGTTGATTTGGAACCGAGAATGGTACAATCAAAGAACTTGTCCAGGCATTTTCCAAAAAGTTTAACAGACATACAGTGGTCTCTGAAGATGGTGGGCTAAATGAAGTGTCATAATATGTGTAACAAGCATTTATGGTATGGCAGAGTATGTACAAGGTCGTCATAAAGGTTCACTTTCACCAGTGCTGTCCTAAAACTCAATCAATTGCTCCATCCTTGTTTTTGCCCCTTTCATACCCTCCAATCAAACTGCTTCAATAGCAATCCTAACTTGGGTTCTAATTTTATCCTATTATAGAAAACACTAATGTTAAGAAACTAAAGTCACTAGAAATTAAGATAATCTATCTCAAAAGAGAAATTTGTCCCTCATATGGTGTGAATGGTATAGAGGAAAATTTCTAACTTTCCCATATTTGTTGAGTAAAGCATTTTCTATATTTTCTATAAAGACTCATTAACTACTAATTTCAGAAATGACTTCTCTATCAATAAGAAAAGATAAAATATTTTTCAAAACTCTTTTTCAACAATTCCTATCTCAATCAGGGGCGGACCCACGTGTAAGGTCCTGGGTGTTGCAGCACCCACTGACTCCGACGAGGACTTGGTATACTAATATAGAAATTTTATGAAAACTGATATAATATATTAGCAAGCACCCATTAACTAAAAAGTCTAATGAGTGCTTTGGTTTGTAGTCTGAAGTTTGGGCGTTTGGAAACCTTTACGTCGCGAGATCAAAATTGAGGAAAAGGAGAAAAAGAATTCTCCATTAGTTAAAATATTGGTAGGCTTTCAAAAGCTACCAAACCAAAATATTAAAACAGCTCTCGGGCATCGCCTTCTCTAGTTCTTCTTGTAGGTTTCGCAATTCACAGGTTACAAAGTGAACAACAAGTTTTCTTGACCTCCCCATCTCAAAATTAAAACACAAGGAACAAGGTAATAAAATTTGGTATTTTGATTTAAGCTAGAGATTTTGGGTATAAATAGCAATATTCTATCGAAGATATTGGGTTTTACAAATTACAATTCTTATTATCTATGCTTTGTAAAATAAATTCAGCAATTTTTTTTATGAATACACCCACTGATTATAATTATTTTGTGGAAAATAAACAATAGTTATGTTTACTTGTCAAAAAGTGAAAAATAAATTTATCTCTATTTCTGACTTAATTTCAAAACTGATTTTCTTGGGGATAAATGTAGGTTATTAGCATCAGTTTGTGCGATTGATGAATATATTCTCATTGGCTCGTTCCTTCAAAAAATTTTAAGTTTTCATCTTATCTTCTGAAAGAATAAATATTTCTAATGTTTTTAGTGATAATGAAGTGTGATCAATTTTTCGGTGCAATGTGGTAAAATATGTTGTTATTGCTTTATTATTTGTATTGTTATAGAGGGGCATGAGTTCCCCAATAGGATTTAGTTGAATTATAATTGAATTATAGTTGAATTTTAAATTGAATCTTATTCTGTAGGAATATTTCATCAAGCTTTGTGAATTGAGATGGATAGGTTTGTCACAAGAACGAATATTGGGCAATCAAGTTCTAGTTCTACTAATTCATCTATTGCTTCAGCCATAGCTCCGAAAATTCAGAGGGACATATTTCTTTCTGATCTTGATTTAGAATCTCTCAACGTTGATCCGGGAGATAGAAAGACTATTATAGAATACAACCCTAATATACCTGATAAAGTTAGAAGACATTATATTCAAAAAAAAACTTGTCAGCCTGCGAATCATGATTTTCCTAAAACTAAGTTTGGAAGATAATGCGTCAGTTTTGTCCTGGTTGGTTTAAGGGTCAACATTCTAAGTGGTTGGAGTACAGTATATCAAAAGATGCTGCATATTGTTTGTGTTGTTATTTGTTCAAAAATGAACATGAAAGTCATGGAAATACGGGAGATGCTTTTACAAAAAATGGTTTTAAAGCTTGGAACAAGGCTATTGAAAGATTTAAAGCTCATGTTGGAGAAGTAAATAGCATTCACAACAAGTGTTTCAATAGTATGCTTGATTTAATGAATCAATTCACACTTCTTTTGACAAACAATCCGAGAAAGAAAAAAGTGAGTCTCGACGTCGCTTAAGTGCTTCAATCGATGTGGCAAGATTTCTTTTGAGACTAGGTTTGCCATTTCGTGGGC
Organism: Nicotiana tabacum; assembly: GCF_000715075.1. NCBI lineage: Eukaryota > Viridiplantae > Streptophyta > Magnoliopsida > Solanales > Solanaceae > Nicotiana > Nicotiana tabacum. Next base: position 29,701,684 of record NC_134085.1, read on the forward strand.
ATGATGAGAGTCAATCTTCTACAAATAGAGGTATTTTTCTTGAGCTTTTGCAATGGTATGGGGATATTAATCGGGATGTTGGAAGCATTATATTAGAAAATGCTCCAAGAAATGAAATGATGTGTTCTCTAAGTATTCAAAAAGATATTGTTGATGCTTGTTCTAAAGAAACAATCAAAGCTATCATTGAAGACATGAATGGGAATTTTTTTGGGATACTAGTTGATGAATCAAAAGATATATCACACAAGGAGCAAATGGCACTTGTTTTGAGATATGTTAACAAAGAAGGCGAAGTCATAGAGAGATTCGTTGGCATTGTTCCTGTTAGTAACACATCGGCTATGTCATTAAAAAGGGCAATCTGTTCTTTTCTTTCTGATCACTCATTAAGTCCAACGCAAATACGTGGGCAAGGTTATGATGGGGCTAGTAACATGCAGGGAGAGCTAAATGGTATTAAGACTTTAATTTTGAATGAGTCTCCATCAGCATATTGCATTCACTGTTTCGCTCACCAATTGCAATTAACACTTGTGGCTCTTGCAAAGAAGCATTCAGATGTAGATGACTTTTTTTTTGTATAGTTACTAATGTCTTAAATATTGTTGGAGAATCTTTTAAGCGCAGTGATTTGCTTCGAGAACATCAAGCTGAAAAGTTAGAAGAGTTGCTCAAATCAGGTGAAGTGCATACTGAACGAGGATTAAATCAAGAGTGTGGGCTTCAACGACTAGGTGATACTCGTTGGGGTTCTCATTATAAGACGTTGGATAACCTTATTGTCCTATTTCCATTGATTATTCATGTTCTTGAATTTACTACACGTGAGTGTCCAAACTATGCTGACAAAATTGTTGCTGAAAGACTTATGGGTAAGATTAAGGAATTTGATTTTGCTTTTATGTTGCACTTGATGTTAAATTTTAACAATGACAAATGAGTTGAGTTGTGCGTTACAAAGGATGGATCAAGATATTGTCAATGCTATGGGACTCCTTGCTCTTACAAAGCAACGATTACAAACGATGAAGAAGAGTGGATTTGGATCTTTAATGGAAAATGTCTCTTCTTTTTGTGATAAACATGATATAATGATTCCAAATATGGACGCTCGCTGCTTTCCTGGGAAGTGGAAGCATAGGGCTCTTGATGTTACATATTCTCATCATTTGCGTGTCGATATTTTTTATACTGTTATAGATTTACATTTTCAAGAGCTTAATCGTCGCTTTAATGCTGTGAGTACTGACTTACTCCTCGGTATGGCTAGCTTCAATCCCGTTAATTCATTTGGTAATTTTGATAAGAACAGAATAATGAGGTTTGGCCGAATATTCTCCGAATAAGTTTGATAGCAACCAGCTTCGAGATCTCAGTTATCAGCTTGATAGTTTTATACTTTATGCCCGTGGTGTTGACAAGAGGTTATTTGGCTTGAAGGGAATTAGTGATCTTGCTAAAGTGTTGGTTAAGTCAGATCTGCATCAAGCTTGGCCACTTGTTTATTTGCTAATCAAGTTGACTCTCATTCTTCCTGTTGCTACAGCTTCTGTGGAATGAGCTTTCTCATCCATGAGCTATATCAAAAGTGAACTTCGTAACAACATCAGTGATAAATTTTTAAATAGTTGTTTAGTTTGCTATGTAGAGCGTAAGATATTTACAAGTGTTAGCAATGACGCTATTATTCATCGTTTTCAACATATGAAAAGTCGTCGAGCACAGTTGTGAGTTGTGACTAGGGAAGTCCTTTTTTTGTAATGATAACATATTAACATTATTATCTGAATCGTGGCTAGAAGTCATTTTTGATAATGACAATAGTAATCGTGTTTTCTCATTAATTGTTTTCATCGCTCCGTTCGAATAAATTACGCTTATATTATGTGATTGATAGCACTTTTATATTAAAAGAAAGTGAGCACTCACGACCTTAAAATCCTGGATCCGCCACTGATCTCAACCATCCCAAATCCACCCTCGAACTATTCCCACCTCTGGACCTATCATGTCCACCTCCACCCACCCTCACCTTCGACACTCTTGTAGCCTCTACTCTCAGTACCCCACCCCAACCCATCTCCTCGCCGGGTCTCCCCTGTCGTCGGCCCCACCTCCAAACCCATCCTTGGCCTACCTTGCTTACCCGGATCTATCCTTGTCCACTACCTACTCCTACTGCCTCTCTTGCCCCTGTGACGATCCAATTCTGATCAAGACTCGATGATACCTAACCCGACCTGCTAGGCGAATAAATCAATATAAATACAACTCAAGGTGAAGATCATCATATAAATAATAAAGTTAAAATACGAGATTAATTCAACTACCCCAAAAACTAGTGGCATATGTTATGAACATTAAAAATAAGAATACGACGCTAATATACAAAATACAATATCTGCTTGAAAAGTACAAAACAAAAACATAAGGTCCTAACTACCATAAATATAATGGCACTCACAATTGTAGCGATGATATATCTTCAATACTCGCTCTCTAGCTTCTGACCCACTACTAGAAAATGACAGAATTCCGATCGTCAAAACGGTCGGGAATCGGTCGAAAATCATGAATTTTCGACTACTTTCCGACCGAAATTAGTCGATCGGAAAATAGTTGGTCGGAAATCAATTTCCGATCGAATCCGTCGGTGATTTCCGACCAAAGTTGTTGGAACATTCAAAAGGCCAAACGACCAAATATTCTCAAATTTCCGACCAAAGTGGTCGGAATTTACTGACCGAATCAGTCGTAATAATATAAATAAAAAAAATAAATTATTTTAAATAATATATATATATATATATATATATATATATATATATATATATATATATATATATATATATATAATTTCCGACCAAATCGGTCAGAAATTAATAATTAAAAAATAAATTTAATTTAATTTCCGACGGAATCTGTCGAAAACGGTTAAATATTAATTATTTTTTTAAAACAATCTGGGCAGCTGTCCGGCTGTTTCCGTCGGAAATCAGTTGGAATTTTCTGTAAAAATGGGCAGAACCACCTGTCAAACTATTACAATACAATAACGCCAATAATACCAACCATTAACACAATCTAAACCAACAATATCAATCATTAACACAATCTAAACCAATAATACCAATCATTAGTACAACTTTAACCAATAATACCAACCATTAAACCTAACAATTTTGGGCATAAAAACATCCAAATAGTAGCCCACATTCATGTTTAAAAACAAAACATAAAGTTGTCTCTCACAATCAAGTTTACAAATCAACTAAAACATCACACCTAAACTACTGCACAATAGATTCAGTTTGTTCATCCTCATCATCAGATAGATCATACCCATGTTTTCTCATGAGTTTTTGCATCTTAACAAATATTCCGAATTGGGAGCCTAATTGTTGCTTCAAATCACGAATTTCTTTTCACATATCTTCCATATGTTCTTGATTTTGAGAAGAAGAAGAATTGACTAAGAGTGGGTTTGGATTACCTGTAGGTCGACGTACTCCAAGTCTGTAGACTCTGCCTTTGTTTACTCTACCTGCTGCCTCTGTACACAATGAAGCCATATCATCAGGTGTTGGTTGAATTGACGGAGGCTGAGTTTGTTGTCATTCTTCCACCTTTTTATGATAATTTTCCTGAAATGAAAACATAACTATTATGTAAACAAACTAATATTAATAAACCATAAATAATCATGAAGTTAGTATTTTACATATGTGTCTGTCGCATGCGTACCCAACCAGTGTTCTTTTGTACCATCCTTCTTCTTTTTCTTATGTGTCTCCTCAAAGACCTCAACGTGACTCATATCTTGCCCTCCTTCCTTTTCTTTCATAACAAAAAGTATGAGTTAGACATTACAAACATAAAATTCTATATGTAAAACTAAGAAATTTTTTATAAGTAGTTACCAAGCTGCAAATACTATTTATTTTATTTTGATGTTGAGGATACCATGTACACTTTGTCTGCAATATAAAAAAGTAACATTAGATGAAAACGATAATCATTTAAATAAATATAATCAATTTTTACCCTAAATTGATTCCACATTTGCTCTCTGATATTGTATGGTATCTGTCTCCACGAATTCCACGGCTCAAGATAAAATGGCTTCATAGAATCCACAACCAAATGTGTAGACTAAAAGAATGAAAAAAGCCTGCATTAAAGTTAACATATATATAACTAATAAATATCAAATAAATTCAAATATTTGGGATCTACAATAACAATTATGCAAAAAAAAAATCGACTAATCTACAACAACAATTTAATAATTTAATGGATGAAACTGATAATAGATTTCAATTAAGCTTAATTCCATGAAAGTCAAAAGATATTTAAAAAGTTAGGAGTAAGACATATTGTCAAAAGTAGTCAACTAGCACTAAGAGTTTTATTATATTCTTTATACTTTCTCCTCTTAAAATTAGTACCCTCCCCAATATAATCTAATGAGATGAATTGCTATATATGTAACAACTTTACAAATTAGTTAGCAAAATTATTTAGTAAAATTATCCCCAACTTGGTAATGTTATCCCCAAATTAGTATGTAGTTTACCAACATATAACTTTAACATATAAATTTAATTTACCATTATATGACTCTAAATTACCAACATATAACTTTAACATATAAGTTTAACATATAACCCTAAGTTACCAGCATATAAGTTTAACATATAACTCTAAATTACCAACATATAACTTTAATTTAACTATTAACAATAGTCATAGATTTACTTTAGCTAGCACCAATCAATTTTTACAAACCAAACTAGGAGCAATTAAACAAAATTAGTGTAGTTTTTTTAATAAAAATAACAAAGGAGGGTGAGGGAAACTTACCTGGCAGTGGAGGGTCGTCGACGGACCTGCAGCTGGGCGGCGGCGAGTGCTGCTGGTTGATGGCAGCGGCGAGTTTGGGTGGGGGAAGTTTGAGTGAGAGAGAGAGAAGACAGAAGGAAGAAAAGAGGGAATGGAAAAGAATGGGGTCGCTGGAGGGTTTTTTAAAAAACTTTCCGACCGATTTGGTCGGAAATTTGGTCAAAGTAGTCAACCCTCGTTTTACTAAAAAATTCCGACCGAATCGGTTGCTACTTTTTATTTTTTTAAATTTTTTTAATTGTTTCCGACCGAATTGGTCGCTAATAGTGACGCGGAATTTTCCACCAAAATTTACGACGAATAGAGACGGAATATTAGTCGTAACTATTATTAAAAAATGAAAAAAATATTTTTATGCATTTTCCGACCGATTCTGTCTGAAATTTCCGACTACTTTTTTCCGTCAGAATATTTCGGTCGGAAATGGGCCGTTTTGTAGTAGTGACCACTCAACTCCAGTATCTACACACAAGGTGCAAAAGTATAGTATGAGTACAACGGTATAATACTTAATGAATATTACTGGCTACTTTTTTCGGCAAAGTTTTGCGAGAATTTAGTAAAAAATACTCTATTTATTAACCTGTGCAGTTCATATACGTGACAACAACATGAAAAATACCCAGAAGCTAACAAGCTAATCATAGTCAAAGCATATAACAATATATATACATGGAACATATGACATAAAATAACCTATTATAACTAACAAGTCTAATGCATGTATCGATGCTTCCAAAGTAGAATATATAATCATATCCAGAATCTAGCATATAACATAATGCATGCCTTCTCCGCTAACAAGCCCAATGCATGTATAAAGAGTATCAAAATAGCATATATAGGTGATATGCGTAGTCTAGCACTTAACAATGTGCATGCTTTCTCCATTAACAAGCCTAATGCATGCATAGAATGCATCAAAATAATGTAGCGAAATACATAAAGCGCTAGTTTAAGTTGTCCTCAACGATCAACTGAACACCTCAACCGAGCCATTTTTCATTTTAACACTTTAAGTGGCTATTAAATAGGTCAAGTAAACACCCGAGTACAACATACCATATGCGTGAGTTGTACTTGCCAATGACATGTCAAATGGACCAATCAAAAAATGACATATGTAATTTTGCCCTTTTTAAAAAAAGAAAAGAAAAAAATGGTCAAAATTTGAATGAATAGAGACTTGTTGCTTCTGGGCTTTGGATAATACTAGTACATCATTTGAGTGCTTGTCTCTCAATTATTTTTCTCTAACAGTCCATAGATCTTTGACTAGCAAAATTTGAAATCTTGAATCACCAGAAAAGGCCAATTCTTGAAAACTGCCTCTTCAGATTTATGAGTTTATACTAATGTATGTGCATTTTCTTGATTTTTTCTCGGCTTGAAGGCAATAAACTGAAAATCGACAAGCATTTGGATCTTTTTTTTTTCTTGATTTTTTAGTTCAGCTAATATTTCTATTCCAAAGATTTATAACTTTGGTCTGCTATTGATACTTTTCAGATAAGGTGTGGTTGTGAATTTTTTCAATATTTTTGGTTTGCTTTAGATGGGGTGCTTCTTATTTTGTAAGGGTATAATCTAGTGGAGAAGGTGAAAGAGAAGAATGTGTTTGGTATAAAAAATTTGTTGAATTGGTGTTATGATATATTTGGTAATTCTATTCTTTTGTAACGGAGGCAGAGGTGATTTAGGGTAGAGGAGGGTGTTGAATGGTGGAGAAGAGAATTGGAGGAGGAGGAGGCACGAAAATTAGGTGGGGTCCATATTATTTTAGGAAAAAAAAAACCTATTTTTAGGTAGGCAACTCACGTCCCCGAGAGTGCATTTCACGCAATGGGGCCTGACATGGCGGGGTGCTTAGTTGATCTTCTTTAATAAATAAATAAAGTGTCTAGCTGGAAATGGCCTCGGTTGAGGTGTTCAGTTGATCGTTGAGGACAACTTAAAGGAGATCTTTAAGTATTTCGTCAAATAATATATACAATCATATACATAGTCTAGCACTTATATGAAATGTATGAGTAGAGTTTATAAATGTTATGCGTGATAAAAACTCAAACATTACATCAAACAGACACCCTTCAAGTTCTAACAAGCTAAAAACTCATTAGTTTCTCAAAGATCCGCGTATAGTCTACCAAGAGAAAAATATAGGAGGTAACTCTAGAGGGATGAATCCATATTTACATGCAACTGCATGGATGATTCAACATGCATATAAACTATCAAGGGAAACTCAATCTACATCTCATAGCCCATACATACACCTCAATGTGCTATATTATAACCCACACGGATAATTCGACGTGCCATAGTATAACCCGCATGACTAACTCAATATGCCATATCCAAAACTATGTGAAGCTCATACGCAAATGGTAACGCATTTTGTCAAATACATGACTAACAGGTTAACTATGTAACTCAACATGCATATCAATTATAATATTAAACTAGCTTGTGAAGAATACCTATAACATTATTCTAGCATAAGAGAAAAGCATAGATCTTCATGCAACAACTATTTATGACTTACAATATCCTATTTTGTTAAACTAGCATATGAGGGATGCCTATAGTATGATACTAGTATGTGAAGATGCATAAATCGTCATGATACAAGTAAAGCAAGTAAAACAGGTAAAACATCTGTAATTCTACCCCATCATGGAAGTACATCGTATTCTCACTCGTCACATGTGTACACAAAACTATTTAGGAAAATTTTCTTATTAAGGTCAAAGTCTAACTTACCTCGATGCAAGCTATCCTTAGCTTTCAAAAAGTCGCCTATCCTTGCTCCAAATCCATCAGTTGACCTCGATATGGGAAAAAGAATATTTTGTGAGGTTAAACAAGGATATATAAGTCAATCTAACAATTTAAAGCTTGCCCAAAAAGTCAAACTGAAGCTCACATGATCAAACCCTTAAAGAAAAGACAAATCCCATTGACTCATAATCTCACGAGTTCAAATCCATGCTAGATTGTTATTCAACTCCATTTAGTCATTCAAATTTTCATTTAGGTAAATCTAGGATTTCTTTCAAAAATCCGACTCTTTCTACCTCAATTCATGTTCATAAGGTAAAATTAATGATAGATTCATGATATAATCATAAATCCGATTTTGAATCACTTATTCCAGCATTATAGATATTAATCTTATTCAAGAATCCTAAAAATCGAGCTCCCAAGTCTCCAAAATTGTTGATAATAAACTAATGTTAAGAAATGGCACAATTTAATAAAATTATAAAAAACTTTTATATGGGGAAATTGATGTGCATCTCACCCCTATTCTCTTAGGCATAAAATTTTAGCCTGATTTCACAAGAGTATATCTCCAAACTATATTTGAAACTCGACATAATTTAAAAATAAATATTGTATCTCTTTAAGTCTAGTTTCTAGAAGTTCAAATTATTCATTATTTAGATAATTTTACCAAAAGTTATGTTCCATTTGTGAAAGGTGTCTATGCAAGTACTGGGAGTGCGATGTCCCCCTACTTTGTAATTTTCTACAATCTTTCAATCCTCCATGAAAGATCCAAAACTCAGTTAGGCCCTCCAGAACCTATCCAAATCATTTGAAAATGTCCAAAAGTACTATACAAACCTATCTAACGACTCAAAATCTAAACTACAGTGCAACTACACAAATATAGGGTTAGGTCAATATAAAGAATCCAAAACGATCCAATTTGCATTCGATAGTGGCATCGAAATGCCCTGGAGTCTCTCAGTCTCCAAATTATCCATACTAGTAAGTCCAAAATATCATATGAACCTATGAGAATTCTCAGATCAATAAATGGGGTGTTAAAACACAAAATGACAGGTCAGATTGTTATATTCTCCCTCCACCCCACCCCCACCCCACCCCCACTTAAACCAAAGTTCATCCTCAAACGTACTAAGAATGATTTTGAAAACGTCGAACAACTCTATTAACTCGTCATACACATTTCTGCCTGTGATATGATTTCTTCCCAATACGACTAATCCCGTTAGAACACCTTAATTGAAGAATCCTTCTTCCACTTTAGTTTATAAGTGCAAAACCCAAATTTTTTAACTTCCTAAAGTTCGTTCTCACTTATATTCACTCACTCGATTTATATATCTTGTATCGAACCATAGATGTTCCTTCAGGACATCAACACATGACATATCATAAACCTCTATAGCCATATCAAAACCCCTCACACACAACAATAACCGTTCCTAAACTTATACCCACAAAATGTGTTTTCTAAACTAATCTTTCTTTCACGCCTTCATAATATTGCTAATGATAAAAGAAAACTCTAGAAACTCATATCCACCTATAATAACTCTAAGCCATGGACATTTCTTGTCTGATAAGAACCCTTGCCTGTTCTGAATTGCCTTAATTTTTTTTGTTCCAAACCAACTTTATCCAAGTCTGGTGGAACAAATTCTAGGTCTGTTTGCTTTGTCTTATTGAGTACAAGCTACTAAGAGAATAACCAACACCAAATTCCATATAAAACCTCAAACGAAAAGGTTTACGCTCTATACTAGTAATTTCCCTATTAGGTTATAGAAGCAACTAATACCCTAATGACTCCCCAAGTTTGTTGTATTATGTAACGACCTGATTGGTTGTTATACATATTGTTTAGCCTCGTTCCCCTATTTAATTCTTCTTGTACGTGTATTTATGGTTATGTGACTTTCAGGGATGGTTGATTTGGTTCAGAAAGATTTTTGGAGTGAATTGAAATACTTAGTTCCATGGTTGGGGGCTTAAGTTGTAAGAGTTGACCAAGGTTTGACTTTTGTATAGACGACCCCTAGAATGTTGTTTTGATGGTTTCAGTTTCTTCATATCCTAATTTTGGACTTAGGTGTATGTCTGTACTTGGATTCAGAGGTTCCTAGGTTGTTTTGGCTTGAATTGGCAAAACTTAAGAAGTTGAAGGTTTGGACGGTTCACAAGGTTGACCAGGGGTTGACTTTTGTGCTATCATGTTTAGATTTTGCCTACTGGAGTTAGAATAGGTTGGTTTTATTATTGGAACTTTTGTGTAAAATTTGAGGTCATTCCAAGTTGATTAGACGTGATTTGACATAAGTTTTAGACAATTTAAAGTCAATTAGTTCCATAGGCTTGAATCGAGGTGTGATTCATTGTATTGATATTATTTTATGTGATTTGAGACCTCGAGTAGGTGCGTGTAATATTTTGGTACATGTTGGTGTGATTGGACGGCCCCCTAGGGTCTCAAGTGTGTTTCGGATGAGTTAGGGATCATTTCTATCTTGTTTGCTAGTCTTGTTCTAGTATTTTCGCAAATGTGAGAATTTTGCCGAAGGTGCGAGTCCACAGAAGCGGACCTGGGTCTGCAGATGCAAAGATTGGCTGAGGGAGGTAAAGTCCACAGAAGCGGAAGGTATTGCACAAAAGCGGATGAAGCAGCACAGCTACGAATGGTCGTGGAATTAGTGAGCTTACAAAAGCGAGATTTTGTCCGTACAAGCAGAAATCGCTGGGCAGAACATATTAACTCCAGGGTTTTGTTCATTTTATCACATTTTGAGATTAGTAGCTCGTATTTGGGCAATTTAAAGGTAATTTTCATGGCTTGGATTCAGGTAAGTATTTTTTGACTCGGATTTGATTATTATTCATGATTCCATACTTGATTTTTGCATTGATCGGTGAATCTAAGTGGGAAAAATTGGGAATTTTGGCAAAACCTTTCTAAAATGAAAAATAGAGATTTGAACCCCCATTCGGAGTCAGAATTAGAATAAACTTGTATGGTTGGACTCATATTCAAATGGGTGTTCTGATTTACAAGTTTTATCAAATTTCGAGGTGCAGGCTGTCACACCTCCTTTTTGCGCGCCCGCCCCGAAGGGTTAAAATGCGCAGGTGGAGTTTTTCCAATTTAAGTGACAATGTTCGAAATGAGATTATTTATTTAATTCAGAGTCGCCACTTGGGAAAGGTTTGGCTTTTGGTGTCCCAAGTCACCAGTTTATCTTGAATCCCAAATCGAGGAAATTTTCGACTTTTCCAAATGAAGTCTGCGAACCAGAAATTCTAAGTAAGGAATTCTGTTGACCCGAGGTAAGGTGTTAGGCACCCTTGAATCCCGTGGTTCTAGTACGGTCGCTTAAATTGTTATAATGGCTAAATATCTGATTTAAATACATGTTGTGACTTATGTGCTTTTATTAAGTTTTAACCGCTTTTATTATTATCATTTATTTTACAGAATTGCAACGTCGTGAAAATGCATCTCGAACCACGTCACAATCAATGCACCCGTGATTGTCGACACATTTGGACTTCGTTGAGATTTGGATTTGGGTCACATCAATGTGCACCCGAATTTAAGAATGTGATTTAATTAAGCCGCGCCAACAGAGTCTAACGCGTTATTATCTTTGTAGAAGGCCATGAAATTTATTAAATGGCCTATCTTGAATTCTAAATAATTATCATTAGTTGTTGAGGGCCCCGCAATTGTTTTTTTTTATTTGGCGAGGCTCGTCTTATTATTTTTAGAAGGGTATCCTACAGTGACTACATTTCTATTATTTTTATTTCCAGAGATAGAAGAAAGGAAAGTGTGTGTGCTAATTGAAGTATATACTTCAGCTTAAACCAAACTCCTGTCAATTTTGATTGATTACTTTTAAAGTAAAAAAGACGTCATGCCTTTTACGAAAATGATTTGGTCGAATAAAAGATTACATATGAGATAGATGAAATGCAATACTTAATCCGCACATTTCTTAATTTGAACTTAACTGAACTTATTTGAACTAGGTTAAAGGATAACTGGCGAAGTAAAATGCTTTAATTTGACAAGGAATCATATACGAGTTAGCGAAATACAACGTTTAGTCTGAGCATTTCTTGTATTGAACTTAACCAAACTTATATGGACTAGTCTTACTAAAAAAAAACTAAATGAAACAGAAAACAGTATTGTGTAAAGTCGAAATATGCATAATTATACTAACAGACAATTGTCGAGCTCAAATACAAAGGGGTGAAACTCAGTCGGCTATCAGTATACTATTTTGAACTATTGGAACATAAGCTAAATCAATTTCCACAAGGCCTGTTAATGTACTATGAATATTACAGCAAATGCTTGAACTTCTTCAACCTTTTTCATTTCATGCTTTCAAACTGTTTCAATTACATCAATATGGGACTTGAAATGTGTACCTGAAAATGCTGAAAGTGCAAAGGAGAAGAAGAAGAAGATGGGAATCAGCAGCAGCAAAAGGCAGAATTAACAGTAGCAGCAGGACAAAAATGCAGCAGCAGTAGTGAGCAAGATAGCAGCAGCAATCAGAACAGCACAACAGAAAGGATTCTGTTGCGAGATGGAACTAGAGTTGAAGGAGAAACAACCCGATGAAACAGCACACAGTGTGATACTCCAGACAGTCCAATTCCGGAATATACCAAATGCAGCAGAACACTAACAATAATCTCGATTGAAATTTAGAAGAAAGAACACTGCCTAACGTATTGACAATAAATGAACTTCAGACAAACAAGACCAAGTTTCTGATTTCTTAATCTGTTTTCTCTCTTTCTTACTCTCTTTCTATTCATGTCAACTCTCTCTTTTCTTTCTATCTTCACAGTGTGTGTGTGTTTCTTTTCTATCAGCTCTTAAGGTCTAGAGTGTGTATTTTCTTTCCCCTCTCTTCTCTTCTCTCCCCCAGTCTATCAGATGTTTTCTATCCCCTAATTCTGTCCCTCTTTTATAAGCCTAAACCTCAGCCCTTTATCAGCCTGTTGGATTAATCAAATACCCCTCCCATGTGCTGCCCCTTTTCAGTTCCAATTAGCTAATTAAGTATTAACCCCATCAATATTCCCTGGCAGGCTTTCCTTTCCTATTTTATTAACTAAAAGCAAGTATGGGCAGTAGAATGTATCTGACAGCATATGCTGTCAAACCATTTTTAAAATTAAACAAAGGACCTTTATGCAGGCCACAGGCTGTGCACAAAGCACATGAGATGCACCAATGCACATGCTGTGCATGAGTGCACATGCCTTCCAATTCAGAATCTAAGCACAAACAATCCAACAGCTATAAGTGAACTAAACTGGCTCTTAATTGATTCAGGCAAATGTTCAATAGAAGCAAATCGATTTAACTTTGTTCAGACAGTTGAAACTAATTGACGACACATGTCGACTCGACTATATTGGCATTAACATACACAAACGTAGCCAAATCAGACATTCAAAAGCATGGGACACATGACTCGACTTATACTGATTAAGCAGGATTATACTTTGAGGAATCAGTAAGTCAGTACAAATTTGGGATACAACCAATGTCTTATCAGAATAGGAGGGGTTCAAACAAAACACAGTGGTTCAGGCAAAGTGGTCAATCAGAAGGTGGTAAAATTTAAAGACACAAATTGAAACAAAACATGACCAGATATTTAAAACAAAACACACGGACTAAAACAAATAAAGGAAAACAAACAAACTCACCTTTAAAGCTTGCAAAGTTAAAAATTTGAACTCGGATTTGGACAGACCTCTCTTAAGGCTGAACGGACTTTAATCGAAGTGTTTCTCAGATGAGAAACACTTCGATTAAGGTCCATTAGACCTTAATCTCTTTGGCTCGGACTGGCATGGGCCAGTGATGAAGGACACAAAACTTTCAAACTTAGATCTGGGATTCAGGCTTCCCTGATCAGATTCGGACCAAACCAAGTATGGTTTGGTCACGAGGGGGTCTGGGGAGTGTCTGGTATGAAGCTGGGGTTGGTTGGTGTAGATCGAGTTTTGACTCGAATCTTCAAATGAAGATTCGAGGACCTGGGGGTGATTCGAAGTGTGTGGTTGGTAGATTTAGGTTCAGGATGGCATGGGGGTTCTATGGTGTTCAGGTGGAGGTCACCGGCGTTCAGGCCGCCGGGTTTCTGGTGAAGGTGTGTAGGGGCGGCTAGGGTTTGAAGGGGATGGGTTTGGTGAAGACGAAGGCGGGGGTGTTGGCTAGGGGGGCAGGGTATGGTGAATGGTTTATATAGTTAGTGGGTGGGTGAACCTCGACCGTTAGATCAATCTAGATCTACGGTCTGGATCTGAAGGCTTAAATGGAACGGTGTCGTTTTGAGGGTTGAGGGTTGGGGTCAGTCCGGGTGAGACGGGTCGGGTTTATTGGTGGGTTATGGGGAATTGATCTTGGCCGTTGATCAATTTGAGATCAACGGCCCAGATCAACCTGTACCAAAACGACGTCGTTTGGATTCTCTGGGCATCAGGTGGTCTGGACCGGGCAGGCCTGGGTTTTGGGCTGTTCGTTTGGGCTTGTTTTGTTTTAAAAACCGGACTGGCCCAAGTCCGAAACTCCTTCTTTTCTTTTTTTTTCTTTTTAATTCCTTAAAATAATTTGCCAAATAATACCATGTAAACATTGGACAACAATTATCACACAATTAACCTTTAATTATACTAAACACTTAATGACAAAATACAATGAAGGACGCACATATTTTATTTTTCTTTTAATAAACAGATTGCGGTTCACACGACATATAGACATATATTTTTTTATATTTATTTTTTTGAATAAAACAACCATGGGCAAAATCAACAAATAACTAGCAAAAAATGCCACGTAAAAATCCAGCAAATGTACAGTAAAAACCAATTGCTATTATTTTGTTTCTTTTGGAGTGATTGTCGCGTAAAACAAAAATCACGTGCTCACAGCTGCCCCTCTTTGTTCGGAAACACGAAGAGTTTTCGTGCAAAGATAAAGTGAGCGTGTATGAGCGATTTTTGCCTATGGACCACTCCGTACGAAGCATTTTTGAAAGATCTGACCGAATCTTGCTTCAAAGATTTCCTACATATCCTGGGCTAAACAGGAATCAGGTCAATGTAGTTCGGGAAGTTTTGGTAGCTGGGACTACCATGGGATGGCAATGCTTGCTGCTACTGCTGTTGCTATTGTCACTACTACGTCACTGACCGCCTTATTACAACCAAATGAAAATTGGAAACTGAACTAACTACTTATATGCATGTCAACTGCTAGTTACAAGATTCCTATCTATGAATCTTTTACGACTTGATCTTGGGTCTTAGCTGCTCCTGCTTGTAGACTCCGATCTGAATCTTGATGCTTGCGAGTTGCGGCGACTCGTTCAACCTCTGGGATACTAAGTGAGACACGATTGGCAGGGTTTAGGACCTTAGTCAAACGTTGGAGTCGATCTGCTCTCCATTCACTCTGATATCTCTGGATGTCTTCTCTCTTTTTTTTTTTTTTTTTTTTTGATTTTGAGTTGAGACTCATCTCGTGGGTCATTTCGATCCGTGTAGCTCGAGGTTAGACCTGCGGGAAAAAACAAACAAACGAACGAAATTTTCTGCCCCAGTTTCACTACTAAAATTTCGTTAATTATTCACCAGGAAGTTCATAAAATTGATGAAAGAGGATATGGATGCTTAGTTTAGGGCTGGAGCCCTAACACCGGCTAGCTGGGGAGAGGTTCGGTTTGGGGTTTAAAACCCTAACGCCGATCAAAGGAAGAACTCAGTTTAGGGTTTAAAACCCTAATGCTGGCTGGAAGAAAAAGTTCAGTTTAGGGTTTAAAACCCTAATGCTGACTAAAAGGAAAAGTTCAGTTTAGGGTTTAAAACCCTAATGCTGACTAAAAGGAAAATTCAGTTTAGGGTTTAAAACCCTAATGCTGATTGCATGAAAAAGCTCAGTTTAGAGTATAAAACTCTAATGCTGGCTGAAAGGAAAATTCAGTTTAGGGTTTAAAACCCTAATGCTGACTGCATGGAGAAGCTCAGTTTAGAGTTTAAAACTCTAATGCTGGCTGAAAGGAAAAAGTTCAGTTTAGGGTTTAAAACCCTAATGCTGACTGCATGGAAAAGCTCAGTTTAGAGTTTAAAACTCTAATGCTGGCTGAAAGGAAAATTCAGTTTAGGGTTTAAAACCCTAATGCTGATTGCATGAAAAAGCTCAGTTTAGAGTTTAAAACTCTAATGCTGGCTGAAAGGAAAATTCAGTTTAGGGTTTTAAAACCCTAATGCTGATTGCATGAAAAAGCTCAGTTTAGAGTTTAAAACTCTAATGCTGGCTGAAAGGAAAATTCAGTTTAGGGTTTAAAACCCTAATGCTGATTGCATGAAAAAGCTCAGTTTAGAGTTTAAAACTCTAATGCTGGCTGAAAGGAAAATTCAGTTTAGGGTTTAAAACCCTAATGCCGATTTGCATGAAAAAGCTCAGTTTAGAGTTTAAAACTCTAATGCTGGCTGAAAGGAAAATTCAGTTTAGGGTTTAAAACCCTAATGCTGATTGCATGAAAAAGCTCAGTTTAGAGTTTAAAACTCTAATGCTGGCTGAAAGGAAAATTCAGTTTAGGGTTTAAAACCCTAATGCTGATTGCATGAAAAAGCTCAGTTTAGAGTTTAAAACTCTAATGCTGGCTGAAAGGAAAATTCAGTTTAGGGTTTAAAACCCTAATGCCGATTGCATGAAAAAGCTCAGTTTAGAGTTTAAAACTCTAATGCTGGCTGAAAGGAAAAAGTTCAGTTTAGGGTTTAAAACCCTAATGCTGACTAAAAGGAAAATTCAATTTAGGGTTTAAAACCCTAATGCTGATTGCATGAAAAAGCTCAGTTTAGAGTTTAAAACTCTAATGCTGGCTGAAAGGAAAAAGTTCAGTTTAGGGTTTAAAACCCTAATGCTGACTAAAAGGGAAATTCAGTTTAGGGTTTAAAACCCTAATGCTGATTGGCTGGGGATAAAGCTCGAGAATACTACACGATCTATTTTTTTGAGTTTTCTTGTTTTAATAGAAGATATAAGGGAGTTTTGCGGGAACTTACCTTTTGAGTGAATTCCTTATTGCCAAAATGTTTTTTGTACCCGTGTACCTTCTTCTTTGGGCGACACCTGCTTCTTGCACGGTTGTCTTGGATTAACACCTGTTTCAATTTCTCAGACAAAGAACAATTGTTAGTTTGAAAATGACGGTCGGTTTGGTGACCTTGATCGTTCCCAATTGCTTCGTTGCGTTTTTACTTCTATTGCGAAGTCCCGCCATTGATTCGAATTGAATGGCGAAACCTTTAGACTGCTCAGGCTTGTATTTCCGGATTCTGTGATGATTTGCCTCGTAAGGCCCTTTTTTTCTTTTTGTCCCGTTTTGATTGAAGGTTCTCAACGGGGATTTTATTGGAGGTATTCTGTGGGAATTTGTACAAGAGGAAGCTATGTGGGGGAAATATTTACAAAGTGGATTCTTTGTGCGGATTCTGTACAATGGGGTATGCTGGGTTTTGGTTTCAAAACGGGTTTCCCAGGGTTTGTTGGGGTAAGCTTGTTGGGGAATATTTACAAAAGAACTCGCTGGGGATGTGCTGATGAAATTCCAACAGGGATTTTTTTTTTTTTTACTGGGGATACTTTGTGGGAGATTGTACAAAAAGAGAGACTCTGTGGGGTTTTGTACAGGGGGAGACTCTGTGGGGACTTGTCCGAAGGTGGACTTGCTGGGGAAGATTTCAAGATTTCTCTCTTTCTTCTTTACTCCGGAACACCATCAAACGTCATGATTCATCATGCTTGGGTAATCATATCAACGAGATGAGGTGTTTTCCTTCATGAGACGGGATTCCGTGCAAACAAACCATGCCACCTACTCTTTCCGGTGTGTCCTGAACTCGGGGTTAAAATGCAAAAGGGATTTGAAAAGAAACAAAGCAGGGGAAAACAAATCAGAAAAGGAATACCCCTTTTCGGGACGAGAAAGACTTATCTGAGGAAGATAACGCTGGCTTTAAATGACATGACATGCTCTTTGGACTGGACGTACGACCTTCCATGAACTTGCATTTTCCCGAACCAGAACAGATCTGTGATTCCAAAACCGGTGGAACTTTGCCGAGACCTTCTTGGGGTGGCGTCATTCCTTTTCGGCCAACAGCGCCCTTTGCGGGTTTTCGCTGGCTGACCTCTCTCATTTCTCTTCCTGTCATCATTTGATAGCACTCTTTGCGAGTTTTTACTAAACAAGCTCTCTCATTTTGGTTTCTCTACTCCCGTCGCCTCGTGGTGCCCGAAGGTTTTCACCGCCGAGACTCTCTCATTTTATCTCTCTCAATTCAGAGTGTGCTGGTCTCCATTTGTGACGCTTATTGGTTCCCCACCATATTCGGTAATTGATTTGAAGGCTTGTGCTTGGTAAAGAGATGGTAGTGGATATTAAACTTCTCAAGTGTCCGACGTGCCCCGGTTTTCGATTTCAGGGTGGATGGGATTTTGTTATTGGTGTGACTGAACCTCAGGGAGAGGCTGCCTACGTATCCTTTCGGAATCAAGTCGAACGTAGTTCAGGACTCAATCAATTTTTGTTTTGTTTTTCTTTTCTTTTCCTTTTCTTTTTTGTTTTGTTTTCTTCTTTTTTTGTTTTGTTTTGTAAGCGGCTCAAAAGTTGGTAGAGAGAATTGGGTAGTTTTTTTTTTTTTTGGGAGTAGTGGGGAATAAACACCTTCGCCATTTTCAACATGTCAGGACTATTGGAGTATGATTTAGACGTAGTACCTCTTGACCGCATCTGCATTTACTGCTGTGTCGGGGTCATTTCCTTCGAGATCACCTAAATACAATGCTCCTCTTGGCAATATTTTCCTTACGATGTATGGGCCTTTCCAATTTGGGGCAAACTTTCCTTTTGCTTCTTCATTATGCGGCAGAATACGCCTCAGTACCAGCTGACCTACTTCGAAATTCCGGGGTCGGACTTTCTTGTTGTAAGCACGGGCCATCCTTCGTTGGTATAACTGTCCGTGACAAACTGCAGCCATCCGCTTTTCATCAATCAACGTCAATTGCTCTAACCGAGTCTTAACCCACTCGCTGTCCTCGATTTCTGCTTCGACAATGATTCGAAGCGAAGGAATTTCTACCTCTGCCGGTATTACAGCCTCGGTCCCATAAACCAAAAGATAAGGAGTCGCTCCCACCGATGTGCGTACCGTAGTGCGGTACCCCAATAATGCAAAAGGTCATGCCACTGTCGGGAACTTTGTATTGTCTTCCTCAAAATCTTCTTGATGTTTTTATTTGCAGCTTCCACAACACCATTAGCTTTTGGCCGATAAGGAGTGGAATTCCTGTGTGTTATCTTGAATTGCTCGCACACATCTCCCATCAAGTGACTGTTCAAGTTTGCCGCATTATCTGTAATGATAGTCGCAGGAATACCGAAGCGACAGATAAGATTTGAGTGTACGAAATCCACTACAGCTTTCTTGGTGACCGACTTGAGAGTGACAGCCTCTACCCATTTCGTAAAGTAGTCTATGGCAACTAGTATAAACCTGTGTCCGTTTGAGGCCTTTGGTTCAATTGGTCCAATGACGTCCATGCCCCAGGCGACAAATGGCCATGGTGCGGACATGGGATGCAGTTCCGTGGGAGGTGCATGAATCAAATCACCGTGCACCTGACACTGATGACACTTCCGAACGAAACTAAAGCAATCCTTTTCCATGGTCATCCAGTAATAACCTGCTCGGAGGATTTTCTTCGCTAAGACATACCCGTTCATGTGAGGTCCGCACACACCTGCGTGTACTTCGTGCATGATCTTTCTCGATTCCTCGATATCGACACATCTTAGGAGATTGAGGTCCGGGGTCCTCTTATATAACAATTCACCGCTTAGAAAGAAACCACTTGCATGTCGCCTAATGGTCCTCTTCTGATCTCCAGTAGCATTCTCTGGGTATTCTTGTGTCTTCAGGAACCTCTTGATGTCATGGTACCAAGGCTGCGTATTTGATCCCGCCTCGATTACACTGCAGTAACCGTGTCTTTCCTTGATTTGGATTTCCAAAGGATCGACGTGGGCGTTGCCCGGGTAGGGTAGCATAGAAGCCAGAGTAGCAAGTGCATCTGCCAGTTCATTATGACACCTCGGAATATATCTGAACTCTATTGAGGTAAAGCGATTGCTGAGGTCCTCCACATGTTGTCGGTATGGAATAAGTTTGACATCCCGAGTTTCCCATTCACCTTGAACTTGTCGGATGATCAGGTCAGAATCTCCCATAATCAGTAAGTCTTCGACATCCTGATCGATTGCCGTATGCATGCCCATAATGCAGGCTTCATACTCAGTTGTATTGTTTGTGCAAAAGAAACGCAGTCTAGCTGTGGCGGGATAATGCTGACCGGAAGGCGAGATCAAAATTGCCCCAATCCCTACACCCTTGGCGTTCACGGCTCCGTCAAAGAACATCTTCCAAACATGAGCTTCCTCCGAGATCACTTCTGCGGTGTTTACTTCTTCATCTGGGAAGTAGGTATCCAATGTCTGGTATTCCTCATCGACCGGATTTTCGGCCAAATGATCTGCTAACGCCTGGGCTTTCATTGCCGTGCGAGTGACATAAACTATATCGAATTCCGTAAGCAAGATTTGCCATTTATCCAGTCTCCCAGTAGGCATTGGCTTCTGAAATATATACTTCAAAGGATCCAACCTGCTTATGAGGAATGTAGTGTGGGCTTGGAGATAATGTCTCAGCTTTTGTGCAACCCATGTGAGAGCGCAGCATGTCCTTTCCAGCAGAGTGTATTTGGCCTCGTAACCGGTGAATTTCTTGCTTAAGTAGTAGATTGCTTGCTCCTTCTTTCCGGTTACGTCGTGTTGTCCGAGGACGCAACCGAAAGAGTTCTCCAAGACTGTCAGATACAAGAAAAGTGGCCTCCCTGGTTCTGGAGGGACCAAGACTGGGGGATTCGAAAGGTATTCTTTGACTTTATCAAAGGCTTCTTGACACTCTGTTGTCCACTTAATCGCCGCATCTTTCCTTAACAGCTTGAATATGGGTTCACACGTGCTTGTCAGCTGGGCAATAAACCGACTGATGTAGTTCAACCTGCCCAACAGACTCATCACGTCTTTCTTTGTTCTTGGAGGAGGCAAATCTCTGATGGATTTTATCTTAGTTGGATCTAGCTCGATACCTCTCCTGCTTACGATGAAACCCAAAAGTTTGCCCGACGGAACTCCGAAAGCGCATTTGGCTGGATTTAGCTTCAAGTCATACTTCCTTAGCCTCTCGAAGAATTTCCTCAAGTCTTGGATGTGATTATCCTGCGTCCTGGATTTGACTATCACATCGTCCACGTACACCTCTATTTCCTGGTGCATCATGTCATGGAAAATGGCAGTCATGGCCCTCATGTAAGTAGCCCCAGCATTCTTCAGACCAAATGGCATGACCCGGTAACAGTAGGTGCCCCAAGGCGTGGTGAAAGCAGTTTTCTCGGCGTCTTCTTCATCCATCAGTACCTGATGATACCCAGCATAACAATCTACGAAAGACTGTATCTCGTGTTTGGCACAATTGTCAACGAGGATGTGGATGTTGGGCAGCGGGAAGTTATCTTTGGGACTTGCTCTGTTCAGATCTCGGTAATCTACACATACCCGAGTTTTCCCGTCCTTTTTTGGTACTGGAACCACATTTGCCAACCATGTTGTATATTGGACTACCCGGATCACTCCTGTTTTCAGTTGCTTGGTGATCTCCTCCTTAATCTTGTCACTGACCTCAGTTTTGAACTTTCGTTGTTTTTGTTGGACTGGAGGACAATCAGGATGAATCGGTAATTTGTGAACCACTAGATCAACACCTAGTCCCGGCATGTCATCATATGACCAAGCAAACACGTCTTTGAATTCAAGAAGAAGTTGGATTATTGCCTCTCGCGTTTTCTTGTCCGTGTGAATGCTTATCTTGGTCTCTCGGACTTCTTCCGGGGTTCCTAAGTTTACCGGTTCAGTGTCATTCAGATTTGGCTTAGGTTTATTCTCGAAATATTCCAACTCTCGGTTTATCTCCCTAAAAGCCTCTTCCGCATCATATTCTGGTTCCGGGTTCATTAATTCGCAGTTAAATAGCTCATTGTGATCTGGGCGTGAAGTCCGCAAGCATGTCATATTTAAAGCCGCATTATTAGGACTGAAAAGGAAGATGAAAGGAAAACTAATAAAAATCAGAACAGAGAAAGAATAGGAAAGCAATGATGATTTTTTTTGTATATTTTCTTTGGAAAATTGGAAGACAACAACGTTTACAACTAGGAATTCAGAACAACAATTGAAAAGAAGAAAACGTTCAAGTTATGTCCCGGAGATAACTTGTGATACAGGAAAGGTGGCAGGACAGGTCTACCCGGACTTCCGTCTAGTTGGGAATGGCGTGATCTCCCAGTTTTGGAGCTTGGCGTTTGGCCCCATGTACATCATCTCAGCAGTGCTCGTGCCTTCGCCTGGTTGAACCATGTGGACCTCGTAGAGCATTTCTCTCATCGCCCCACATATTTCCTCGATTTCCGCAGCTGTGAAGACCTCATCATCTTCTTCTTCAGCGTACCTTGGCCTGACAAAAGTCGCATGTAAATCCGGTAGTGGTTGAGGCAACTTCCAGCCCTCATTTCTCCTTTTCTTTGCCTATTTTTCGTCTGCTGGAGTAGGTTTGAAACCTAGTCCAAAAGGTTTCTTGATGACTGGCAAAGTAACGGGTTCTGTTATTCCCTGAAGGGTTCGTCCAAGTCCCTTCCCTGGCCTAAATCCGTGCCTGATCATCTCTTTGGCCACCATGACCGAAGCGTTAGACAAGAAAGGCTGGGGGCAAGGTACTCCCTCTTCGTGCTGCTTTGCCAGTACCACCTCGAAAGCTTGATAGGCCGTATGTTTGCTCCCTTCTCTCGGTTCAAGATACGGGATGGATGGGTCCCGGTAAATGGCATGTTCGTCTTCCCCATGGACCACGATTTCTTGGTCTTCGTACTCGAATTTCACCATCTAGTGAAGAGTGGAAGGCATGGCTCCTGCCGCATGGATCCAAGGTCTGCTAAGGAGGAAATTGTAGGATGTGTCCATGTCGATCACCTGGAAGGTTACTCGAAATTCGACTGGTCCTATGACCAACAACAGGTCTATTTCTCCCATGGTATCTCTCTTGACGCCGTCGAAAGCTCTCACGCAGACGTTGTTGGGTCGGATTCTTCCTGCCCCAATTTCCATTCTTTGTAGCGTGGAGAGCGGGCAAATGTCAACACCTGATCCCCCATCCAGCATTACCCGCTTGACATAGTAGTCCTCGCATTTCACTGTTAAGTGCAAGGCCTTGTTGTGTGCTGCTCCTTCCGGGGGTAAATCGTTCTTGTTGAAAGAGATTTGGTTGTCGGCGAAGAATCTTTCTGTCATCCGCTCTAGTTGCTCCACCGAGGTTTCGACCGGTACATATGCTTCATTCAGGGTTTTTAGCAGGATCTTTTGATGCTCGGTTGACCTCATTAATAACGACAACATGGATACTTGCTCAAGGTGCTTGCGCAGCTGATCTATCACTTCGTAATCCGGCATCTTCATTTGTTGGAAGAACACTTCCGCTTCTTCAACACTCACGGGCTTCTTTGGAGGGAAGCGCCTTTGCGTGGCGTTGTTCAGTTCTTGGGTATTTGAGTACCCTCTAACGAAAGTATTTTCTGGAAGTTCTTCCATGACCTCCTTACCTTTGTACATTACCAAAGTCTTTTGATAATTCCACGGCACTGTGGACGGGTTGGTCATTGGCTTTTGTGGCACGCGTCCGATAACCACTGGCTCATTCAGCCGAGGTGGTTGAATCGTCCCCCGGACCACATAGGCCCCTTTTGGCACGTACATAGGTTTTGTCTTTTTGATCCCGAAGTTCTGCGTCTTCTTGGCTTGACCTCGCGGTATGTAAAGAATTCCACCCTTTGCTGGTACCGCTTTCTTCTCCACCTTCTTTTCAAGCTTGCTCTCTGCAACCTTGGCCTCCTCCCCCTTTTCTGATTTCTGGTCTATCTCAGGCCTCTTCCCTGTGTCGACAATGGCAATTATGGCTTTCAAAGCAGGGTCGAACTCTTTGTCTTCACAAATCATGCCGATCAGCGGCCCATTATTGTGAGCGGGCAATGGATTGTTAGTCACATTCGGGATCTCTTCGTCCCTTAGAACTATTTTCCCCTGCTCTATCAAATTTTCGACCACCCTTTTCAATGACCAGCAGTCGTTTGTATCATGCCCCTCGGCCCCTGAATGATAGGCGCATCTGACTCCGGCTTTGTAAGAAGGAGATGTCGGGTTTTGCCTCGTTTGGGGAATTGGTTGCAAGAAACCCAACTGGACTAGCTTAGGGAACAATGTAGAGTATTGTTCACCGATGGGCGTGAAAGTCCGCCGTCGAGGTGGCTCCTGGGGGCGGTAGTTATTCTGCGGGGGTTGTGGGTTATAGTGGTTGCGGTAAGGAGGCTGATTTCTGGGAGGTGGAGCTGGGCCTCGGTTGGCTTGTTGTGGTGGATGGTTATAAGGTTGGGCATTCATGACCATATAAGGTTGATGAGCATATGCCACATTTGAGTGGGGGTAGTAGTGTTGTGGGGCCCTTTCCGGAAAATGGGACCTGGGATGACGATACTCCCTTGCTTCAGAGGCTGCCATAGCTGTTTCTTCCTTCTTCTTCCCCCTTGTCGTTCCTCCGGACCCGCTTTGGACGGCCTGGGAGGTTGCCCTTATGGCTGCTTGACTCAGAATCCGACCTGTTTTCAGCCCATTCTCTACCATCTCTCCTATCTTGATCGCTTCCGCGAATGGCTTACCCATGGCCGACATCATGTTTTGGAAATAGTCAGACTCTTGAGCCTGGAGAAAGGTAGTGACCATTTCCACTTCATCCATGGGGGGCTTCACCCTCGACGCCTGTTCACACCACTTAATAGCATACTCTCTAAAGCTTTCCGAAGGCTTCTTCTTCAAATTCGACAGAGATTTTCGGTCTGGCGCAATGTCGATGTTGTACTGGAATTGTTTTACAAAATCTCTGGCGAGATCATCCCATATATGCCATCGGGACATTTCCTGATCCATATACCATTCCGAAGCTATCCCTACTAGGCTTTCCCCAAAATATGCCATTAGCAGTTCTTCTTTTCCGCCGGCTCCCCGCAATTGGTTGTAGTATTTCTTAAGATGTGCAATGGGGTCACCGTGCCCATCGTATTTCTCGAACTTGGGGGTCTTGAAACCCGTTGGTAGGTGCACATGAGGGAACATGCACAGGTCGGCATAAGAGACGCTCTTTTGTCCCCTCAATCCTTGCATATTCTTCAAACTTTGTTCGAGGCTCTTCATCCTTTTGGCAATCTCATTTTGCTCCTCAAATCTGGGGTTCTGATCCTGCCCGGGTGCAAGCTCGCACTGAGGCGGTAAAGGATTAATATTGGTAGCGAACCTAGTTGGTTCCATTGAGAACGATGGGGCTTGGAATGTAAAAGATGATGAGTCAAAGCTTGGTTTGTATGTGGTAGGTTGTGCCGTAACCGGGCAAGGCGATGCAGTAAAGATGTTCATGCTTGCATCAGTGGCCGACATTCGGGGATGAGGCTCAGAAGGTGATCCAGCAGAGAAAGCGGAGGTGGCTGGGTACCCAAATGGAGTAGCAGGATAATTTATGGGGACATTGGGCGT
Organism: Nicotiana tabacum; assembly: GCF_000715075.1. Taxonomy (NCBI): domain Eukaryota; kingdom Viridiplantae; phylum Streptophyta; class Magnoliopsida; order Solanales; family Solanaceae; genus Nicotiana; species Nicotiana tabacum. Next base: position 29,727,168 of record NC_134085.1, read on the forward strand.
TCCACTTGACCTGGAGAATAATTCAGGGAATCCGGGGACGACACTTGGCGGCTCTTTCCCGTTGTTCCAGTCGTCTAGCATTTCCAACATGCGGAGCCCTAGGATTCTATTTTCCTCCGCAGTTGCGGATTCAGGTGTGAGGACGGCTGAGATTGAGCTCTCCTCAGAGACGGGGACTGTTTGGAATGGAATTTCCGAAGACATTTTCACACTTCCTTTTGACCTGGTGAAGTAAGTGTGAGTACTGCTTCTGGTCCTAACAACAGGTAGTTGAACACCTCTCCTTGACCTCGTGAAGTATGAGTGCGAGGCCAGACTTTCACCAAACCAACCGTCTTTTCAAAACCCTGAAAAAAATGCTCAATGACAAACGCACGGTTAATTTTGTAGCAAATAATAGATAGTTAATCTCACGTTGGGCATGATGCACCTATACAGTTAAGTGGACTACTATATGTTTGCTACGAGGGCATGCGTCATTCCGGCATTTTTCTCTTATTAGTTTTTTTTTTCCTTTTTTTTTCTTTTCTTTTTCTCTTTTGTTTTCCTTTTATTTTATTTATTATATATATATATATATATATATTTTTATATATATATATATATATTTTATTATTTTTGTAGTAAAAGAAATGCGACCGGATCCGATGAAGATTGCCTACGTATCACGATGCCTACGTGAATCAGATCATCACGTAGTTCGAAAAACACAAATGAGCGTAAAAGAAACAACCTCTTTATTGTTGAAATGTTATATTACAAGCTACATTTGCAAAAGAAAGAGCAAACTTCGAAAATAAACCTAGACTCAAAATAGACTGAAAATCACCTTGATGAAAAAACAGGCAGAAGATGCTAAAATACAGATTTGACCTACGAATGCATTATGGTTTTAAAAATTGGTTTCCGCGGAGCATCGTTCGGCCTCGCCGCGGTCCTAGGCGTGAGATCCCTCTCAAGTTGCTCCAGTTCGTGCATAGTCTGCTTGACATAAACCATTACTGCCGAGGGGAAGGTAACACTGGACATGTTCTCACATCGCAGACATCGTCTGGTGATGGCATGGGCAATGGCTTTGATCCTATCTCTGGTTTGCTTCTTTTTTATGAGTAGGCATTTTATCTGATCGCTGCATATTTCGAATACTTGAATATCCTGTATATGCTGATGCTCCAATCGCCGTACTTCCAACTTCATCTGGGCTATTGAGTCATACCAGTATCTGCTCTCAATTTGGAAATCCTTGGCCTGACTAGCTGCTTTGATCTCAAGTGCTGCCATCTCTCTCTTTATTTTAGCAACAGTCTTCTCGTGATCGCTTTCCAATTGATTCAGGTATCTGCGATGCTTATCTGCTCTTGTATCCCACTGTGCCTTGAACTCTGCTATAATGTTTTCAGATCTCTCCAAGCCATCTCGCCATTCCCTGATTTCACCTTTTAGCCCTTTTATCAGCTGCTCGTCCGATCGACGCCTTGGTTGTCTATCTGCATCCAACCTTATCTGTTTGATCTGGGCTCTGAGCATTTCATTTTCTTGAGTTAACCTGTTCCGCTCTCCCAGATCGGTAGCAATTTGCACGTTGTGCTCGTATTTCATGCCTTCTACCTGTTGCTTTAATCTGCTGATTTCGGCACAATAACCTCTTTCCTTTGCTAACCAATCCCAATGCCTTTGCGATGACTCGGTGAAATCCCGGATGTGGGGTCTCTTAGCTGGCCTTTCATGCTCGAGTTCCCTTCTATACCATGCAAGGTAACCTGGCGCCGTTTCTCCCTTGGCTCGATCCCGCACGCCAGTATCTGATTTCAAATATTGACCCTCATTCCAGATTTGGCGAATCTTCGCTTCTGGGAACTGTCCGTTAGGACTTATCTCAACTGTTTGAGCGCTGAGATCTTCTTCATGAGGTACTGTATGGCACCTTCCGAACTGTCTCAACACTCGTCCGGGTGCGTAAGGTTGAATGCTCTTAAGCCCCATCAGTAAGAAATGAGTTTTAGCCGCCGACATATATAAGACCTCATCAACAGGCAACCATCCCAACGTCCATTGTATTTGGCTGGCAGTAAGAGCTTGCAAGAACGAGGTCCATGCCAGGACTCCTTTGGGCCAAATGATCTCTCTGGTTCTCGTGTAAGATTCTTCTATGCGGGTCTTTTCCGGGGAACCATGGCTCAACATCCCGGAATGATGGCAGAGGTGCTCGGTCATCCATATCTGTAGGAGAAAGTTACAACCTTCGAAGAAATTTCCCCCAGCTTTACAAGCTGTGAGAGCTCGAAAGATGTCAGATACCACCATTGGCGCGAGAGTACTGCCACTTTGCGTGAGTAAAGTGCTGACGACCCCAGATATCTTCAAATCAATGTTTCCATCTTTTCTCAGAAATACCAGAAGACCCAGGAAACGTTATCATGAATGCCACCCGTCTGTGCTCGTCCCACTTCTGACGAACTCCTTTGCTGCACAGTTTGTTGATTGGATTATTGAATCCCCCCTCGTGACCGTATCTATCATATATGAAGCATGGAGTACAGAATCCGGCTGCTAGATCCGGGTTGTGGACTGTTCTAGGTATTTTCAATGAATCCAGGAACCGATGTACCGTGACGACTCTTGGGGCGACCAAGTATTTTTCCCTCAACGGAAGTTCAGTATTCCCGATGTATCCGGCCATTTCTTCCAAAGTTGGGGTGAGCTCAAAATCAGAGAAATGGAAAACATTGTGCGCCGGGTCCCAATAGGTAATCAAAGCTCTTATGATATCTCCCCGAGGCTGGATTTCCAACAGACCCACAAGACCTTTCAAATATTTCTTAACCTCATTTTGTCCTTTAACACCTAGATCATTCCACCATAGCCGTAACTTGACAGAGATTTTGGTCATTATTGAAAAATGTTCATTTTGCATCGTGCTCATCCTGTACATTTATTAAGGTGATTTTAACAAAATTGACTGACTCAAAAAAAATATATTTTTTTTACAGAGAGGATCAAGCTTTGACCACGACCTTTAAACACTTTGGAGACAAAGATTTTAAGGCTGTGCGGGTCTAAAAAAAAGCTAAACAAAACCCAAAGGTGGCTGTTTATGCAAAGTCAGCCTTCCGGCGTCCCTTTCGGGAACATTCAGCTATTTATGATAAAACAACGTCACCTGACTTATTTACGACTCTATTAAAAATTTGACACATCTTTTATTTATTTATTTACTGATTTTTGGCTATTTAGAAAAGTGGGGTTGAACCCGACGAGGGTTGCCTACGTATCTCACATCCGGTGAGAATCAAACCGGCGTAGTTCGGGAATATTGTAAAAATAGGAAAAATCGAATAAACCTAGAAATCAGGAATACGTATTTTTTTATATTATTTTTTGTTTTTGAAAAGAGATAAAGATTAAAGGAACTATTTTTTTTTATATTTTTTTTTTATATTTTTTTTTTAACAAAACAGTTTTTTTTTTTTTTTTTTTTTTTTAGAAAAATTCCGGCGAGGTTTTGACACTACTTGGACATTGGTTTTATTTTCCAAAAATAAGTAATTATCTCCCCTACGCTGCTATTTTCCCTTTTTTTTAAGAACCGGTCGACATGCGGAACCTAAGCAAATAAATGCACAACACAGATAGGAATGCAGCATGATGGTCTTTTCCATTTCAGGTTGCCTGTCCTAGACGGACCCAACCCCTGTGTTGAGTCCCCTAAGTCAAATGCAATATGATGCAAATAAGCGTTCCTACTAGGGATCCGGCATGAAGTTTCGTTATACTAGGTTTAAACCTTGGTATTTGCTCTAGACTGTGTACCCGAGCGGACAACTCGAGTCGAGGAGGGGGCTACGTACCGGGGACTCGCGAGATCGTCCGGCTTTGTAACTTGTCCGACCTCTTTCTTATTTCAGGTATTGACACTAACAGAATAGGGAGTCTCGACCAGCGAGCTTCTCCCCGGAGGTAAGAAAAGAAAGGTTTCGGCACAGTTTATATACAGTTCAGATAATATCAAAAGCGGTAAAAGACAACATTTAGCACTTTTATGCAAAACATGTAATAAAGATCAGATAATAAGCCAAATATAACAATTATTCTAAGCTCGAATTCTTGGACCCTGAACCAGTGGTTCTGGGTCAATTTCCCCAGCAGAGTCGCCAGAGCTGTCACACCTCCTTTTTGCGCGCCCGCCCCGAAGGGTTAAAATGCGCGGGTGGAGTTTTTCCAATTTAAGTGACAATGTTCGAAATGGGATTATTTATTTAATTCAGAGTCGCCACTTGGGAAAGGTTTGGCTTTTGGTGTCCCAAGTCACCGGTTTATCTTGAATCCCAAATCGAGGAAATTTTCGACTTTTCCAAATGAAGTCTGCGAACCAGAAATTCTAAGTAAGGAATTCTGTTGACCCGAGGGAAGGTGTTAGGCACCCTCGAATCCCGTGGTTCTAGCACGGTCGCTTAAATTGTTATAATGGCTAAATATCTGATTTAAATACATGTTGTGACTTATGTGCTTTTATTAAGTTTTAACCGCTTTTATTATTATCATTTATTTTACAGAATTGCAACGTCGTGAAAATGCATCTCGAACCACGTCACAATCAATGCACCCGTGATTGTCGACACATTTGGACTTCGTTGAGATTTGGATTTGGGTCACATCAATGTGCACCCGAATTTAAGAATGTGATTTAATTAAGCCGCGCCAACAGAGTCTAACGCGTTATTATCTTTGTAGAAGGCCATGAAATTTATTAAATGGCCTATCTTGAATTCTAAATAATTATCATTAGTTGTTGAGGGCCCCGCAATTGTTTTTTTTTATTTGGCGAGGCTCGTCTTATTATTTTTAGAAGGGTATCCTACAGTGACTACATTTCTATTATTTTTATTTCCAGAGATAGAAGAAAGGAAAGTGTGTGTGCTAATTGAAGTATATACTTCAGCTTAAACCAAACTCCTGTCAATTTTGATTGATTACTTTTAAAGTAAAAAAGACGTCATGCCTTTTACGAAAATGATTTGGTCGAATAAAAGATTACATATGAGATAGATGAAATGCAATACTTAATCCGCACATTTCTTAATTTGAACTTAACTGAACTTATTTGAACTAGGTTAAAGGATAACTGGCGAAGTAAAATGCTTTAATTTGACAAGGAATCATATACGAGTTAGCGAAATACAACGTTTAGTCTGAGCATTTCTTGTATTGAACTTAACCAAACTTATATGGACTAGTCTTACTAAAAAAAACTAAATGAAACAGAAAACAGTATTGTGTAAAGTCGAAATATGCATACTTATACTAACAGACAATTGTCGAGCTCAAATACAAAGGGGTGAAACTCAGTCGGCTATCAGTATACTCTTTTGAACTATTGAAACATAAGCTAAATCAATTTCCACAAGGCCTATTAATGTACTATGAATATTACAGCAAATGCTTGAACTTCTTCAACCTTTTTCATTTCATGCTTTCAAACTGTTTCAATTACATCAATATGGGACTTGAAATGTGTACCTGAAAATGCTGAAAGTGCAAAGGAGAAGAAGAAGAAGATGGGAATCAGCAGCAGCAAAAGGCAGAATTAACAGTAGCAGCAGGACAAAAATGCAGCAGCAGTAGTGAGCAAGATAGCAGCAGCAATCAGAACAGCACAACAGAAAGGATTCTGTTGCGAGATGGAACTAGAGTTGAAGGAGAAACAACCCGATGAAACAGCACACAGTGTGATACTCCAGACAGTCCAATTCCGGAATATACCAAATGCAGCAGAACACTAACAATAATCTCGATTGAAATTTAGAAGAAAGAACACTGCCTAACGTATTGACAATAAATGAACTTCAGACAAACAAGACCAAGTTTCTGATTTCTTAATCTGTTTTCTCTCTTTCTTGCTCTCTTTCTATTCCTGTCAACTCTCTCTTTTCTTTCTATCTTCACAGTGTGTGTGTGTTTCTTTTCTATCAGCTCTTAAGGTCTAGAGTGTGTATTTTCTTTCCCTTCTCTTCTCTTCTCTCCCCCAGTCTGTCAGATGTTTCCCTTTTTTTTTTCCTTTTTTGTCTCCTAATTCTGTCCCTCCTTTATAAGCCTAAACGATTAATCAAATACCCCTCCCATGTGCTGTCCCTTTTCAGTTCCACTTAGCTAATTAAGTATTAACCCCATCAATATTCCCTGGCAGGCTTTCCTTTCCTATTTATTAACTAAAGCAAGCATGGGCAGTAGAATGTATCTGACAGCATATGCTGTCAAACCATTTTTAAAATTAAACAAAGGACCTTTATGCAGGCCACAGGCTGTGCACAAAGCACATGAGATGCACCAATGCACATGCTGTGCACGAGTGCACATGCCTTCCAATTCAGAATCTAAGCACAAACAATCCAACAGCTATAAGTGAACTAAACTGGCTCTTAATTGATTCAGGCAAATGTTCAATAGAAGCAAATCGATTTAACTTTGTTCAGACAGTTGAAACTAATTGACGACACATGTCGACTCGACTATATTAGCATTAACATACACAAACGTAGCCAAATCAGACATTCAAAAGCATGGGACACATGACTCGACTTATACTGATTAAGCAGGATTATACTTTGAGGAATCAGTAAGTCAGTACAAATTTGGGATACAACCAATGTCTTATCAGAATAGGAGGGGTTCAAACAAAACACAGTGGTTCAGGCAAAGTGGTCAATCAGAAGGTGGTAAAATTTAAAGACACAAATTGAAACAAAACATGACCAGATATTTAAAACAAAACATACGGACTAAAACAAATAAAGGAAAACAAACAAACTCACCTTTAAAGCTTGCAAAGTTAAAAATTTGAACTCGGATTTGGACAGACCTCTCTTAAGGCTGAACGGACTTTAATCGAAGTGTTTCTCAGATGAGAAACACTTCGATTAAGGTCCATTAGACCTTAATCTCTTTGGCTCGGACTGGCATGGGCCAGTGATGAAGGACACAAAACTTTCAAACTTAGATCTGGGATTCAGGCTTCCCTGATCAGATTCGGACCAAACCAAGTATGGTTTGGTCACGAGGGGGGTCTGGGGAGTGTCTGGTATGAAGCTAGGGTTGGTTGGTGTAGATCGAGTTTTGACTCGAATCTTCAAATGAAGATTCGAGGACCTGGGGGGTGATTCGAAGTGTGTGGTTGGTAGATTTAGGTTCAGGATGGCATGGGGGTTCTATGGTGTTCAGGTGGAGGTCACCGGCGTTTAGGCCGCCGGGTTTCTGGTGAAGGTGTGCAGGGGCGGCTAGGGTTTGAAGGGGATGGGTTTGGTGAAGACGAAGGCGGGGGTGTTGGCTAGGGAGGGCAGGGTATGGTGAATGGTTTATATAGTTAGTGGGTGGGTGAACCTCGACCGTTAGATCAATCTAGATCTACGGTCTGGATCTGAAGGCTTAAATGGAACGGTGTCGTTTTGAGGGTTGAGGGTTGGGGTCAGTCCGGGTGAGACGGGTCGGGTTTATTGGTGGGTTATGGGGAATTGATCTTGGCCGTTGATCAATTTGAGATCAACGGCCCAGATCAACCTGTACCAAAACGACGTCGTTTGGATTCTCTGGGCATCAGGTGGTCTGGACCGGGCAGGCCTGGGTTTTGGGCTGTTCGTTTGGGCTTGTTTTGTTTTAAAAACCGGACTGGCCCAAGTCCGAAACTCTTTCTTTTCTTTTTTTTTTCTTTTTAATTCCTTAAAATAATTTGCCAAATAATACCATGTAAACATTGGACAACAATTATCACACAATTAACCTTTAATTATACTAAACACTTAATGATAAAATACAATGAAGGACGCACATATTTTATTTTTCTTTTAATAAACAGATTGCGGTTCACACGACATATAGACATATATTTTTTTATATTTATTTTTTTGAATAAAACAACCATGGGCAAAATCAACAAATAACTAGCAAAAAATGCCACGTAAAAATCCAGCAAATGTACAGTAAAAACCAATTGCTATTATTTTGTTTCTTTTGGAGTGATTGTCGCGTAAAACAAAAATCACGTGCTCACACAGGCCCGAGTTGACTTTTTGTATTTGTATTAAGATCAAAGCTTTATTATTTGGGGTTGTTTCCTATGGCCTTATTTAATAATATTGAGTTATTTTTGTCTAGATTCGAGCCGTTCGGAGGTCCATTCACGTAGAAAGAGATTTTAGGGTACTGATTTGGCTTGCTTTAGGGTAAGTATCTTACATAAACTTGGTTGAGGAACTAGTTTCCTGAGTTATTTGTGTTGGCTACTTCTATAGATGGTTCACATGTGAGAGATTGAGCCATGTGCGATGCACGGGGTATTATTCATGCTCAGGGTAGTGCTTAGACTTCAATATGCCTTGAATTGACTGCTAAGCTTCATATTATCATGTCTTTTTTGTTTGTACCCCCTTTGTGATAATATGCCTCTAATACCATCTTGTCACGATCGAGAGGCTACCGAAATGCTAGGAAAAATTTCACTTTCTTTCATTCATGTCATGCGGATTTGTTATTCAGAAAGTTTGAACCTTTACTCTTCGATTCCTTCACAGATGGTGAGAACACATTTAGCTAGATGAGCCGATCAGGCATCAGTGCCACCAGTTAGGGCCACAAGTGGTCGGGGCCGAGGTAGAGGCCGAGGTGGGGCTCGCACTACAGCTTAAGCAGCATCTGTGGAGCCATCAATTGCTCTAGTGGAGGCGCAGGTTCCAGATATTTTTGAGCCGGTGGGACCAGCTCAGACTTTGGCGGTATCTATTGCTATATCTGGTCTTTAGGAGATTTTGGTCCAAATCTTTACTGTGTATATGAGCTTGGATCAAGAAGGTATAATACTCGTTGCAACAACTATCTCACAAGCCGAGAGAGGAGCCCAGACTCCCACTGCCTGTACACTTGAGTAGCGACCTCAGGATTATCACACACCGAGGATTTTGCTAGTATAGCTAGTTATTGCGGCATAGGACGGGGTTGGACCATCTTTGACTGATGGAGATCATAAGAGTTAGAGTGATTCCAGATACTTAGTCCTCCCTATTTCAGTGGAGGAGAGTCAGATGATGCTCAAGGTTTTCTTGATCAGTGTCATCAGATTCTTTGCACAATGGGTTTTTTGGACTCCAATGGTGTTGACTTCACTACTTTCCACTAGACAGGGCCAGGCTACAAGCAATGGCAGACCTATGAGTTATGACCAGATGGTGCAACACCACTTACATGTCATCAGTTCTTAGTGCTTTTCTTAGAGAAGTTTATCCCACAGGCTCGTTGGGAGGAGTTGCATTGGGAATTTGAGCATCCACACTAAGAAGGCTTGACTGTGACCCATTACGAGCTGGGATTTACTGGATTGGCATGTCATGCAATCTGTTTGATCCCTAGTGAGAGGGAGAGAGAGAAAGCGAGATAGAGAGATATAGAGAGAGAGGACAATGAGGTTTATTGATAGCCTCAACTATGGTATTGGATATGATATGGCACGAGAGGCCAAGTCAGATGCTAGTTTTCTCTAGGTGGTTGAGATTGCCAAGTGCTTGGAGCATGTTCACAAGATTGAGTGGGAGGAGTAGGAGGACAAAAGGCCTCACATTTTGGGTGGTTTTGGGGTTGACTCATAAGGAATGTAGTCACATCACATCAGAGGTCGTCCTTTTAGGCCTGCTCCGGTAGGTGGTCAAATTCCTCGTGGTTTGTCAGTTAGCCATGATTCTTGTTAAGATAGTGCTCGCCCAAGTTAATAATTCAGTGTGCTGCCAATACAGAGTTCTTACCACGCTCCATCTACTCAGGATTCCATAGGCAGTTATTCGGATTATTAGGGTCAGTCGCAGGGTTAGTAGCCTCGTTAGAGGATGGGTTGTTTTTAGTGTGAGGACTTGATTTATCTCAATAGGGATTGCCCTAGGCATATGAGTAGTTTTCCACAACAATGAATGCAATCCATGGTTCCTGCATTAGTAGTTACACCACCCGCATAACCATCTAGTGGTGGGGCTCAGTTGGTTCGAGGTTGCCCTAGAGGGGGAGGTCAGGCGCATGGTGGTGAGGACTATTGCTTTGCATTCGTAGCCAGACTAGAGGCAGTTGCTTTTGATGTCGTGATCACAAGTATTGTTTCAGTATGCCACACGGATGCTTCAGTGTTATTTGACCCTAGTTCCACTTATTCATATGTGTCATCATACTTTAACTCATTATTTAGATATGAATCGTGGTTCTCTTGAAAAACATATTCATATAACTAATCCGATGAATAATTCTATTATGGTACATCATGTGAAACAATTTTGAGTGGTTACTATTGGGGGTTATGAGACTACGATTGATCTTTTATTGCTCGTTATGGTTGATGTTGAGGTGATTTTGGGTATGGATTGACTATTTTCGTACCGTGCTATTCTTGATTGTCACACTAAGACCATGATGTTGTCGATGCGAGGTTTCCTAGGTTTGAGTGGAGTGGTTTGCTTGGTCACACTTCTAGTAGAGTGATTACAATTTTGAAGGCTCGACAGATGGTTGAGAAGGGATGTTTGGTGTATTAGCTTTCATGAGGGATGTCAACGCTGATACTCCTATTGTTGAGTCTATTCCAGTAGTGATGGAGTTCTTAGATATGTTTCCTATAGAGTTATGGGGTATGCCACCCACAGGGATATTGATTTTGGTATTGATATGGTGCTGGACACTCACCCCATCTCTATTCCACCATATTACATGGCACCAACGGAGTTCACGAAATTAAAGAAAAAGTTATAGGAATTGCTTGATAAAGGTTTCATCTAGCCGAGTGTTTCACGTTGGGGTGTATAGGTACTATTTCTGAAGAGGAAAGATGGTTCTACGAGGATGTGCATCGACTATCAGTAGTTGAACAAAGTTACCATCAAGTACCCACTGCCGCATATTGATGCTATATCGGATCAGACTCAGGGTACTAAGTTAATCTCGAAGATTGACTGGAGATTGGCGTAACATTAGTTGAAGATTAGGGCTTTAGATATTCCTAATACGACTTTCAGAATTCGGGTCAAGGGAATTATGAGTTCTTGGTATGTCTTTTAGGTTGACCAATGCTCCAGCAACTTTCATACACTTGATGAACATTGTGTTTCAGCCTTATCTAGAATCCTTTGTCATTGTATTCATTGATGATATATTGGTGTACCCTTGCAGTGGGGAAGAGCATGAGCAACATTTGAGGATCGTGTTCCAGACATTGAGGGAGAAGAATCTATATGCTAAATTCTCCAAGTGCGAGTTCTGGTTAGACTCAGTGGTATTCTTGGGTCACATGGTGTCCAGTCAGGGGATTAAGGTGGATCCGAAGAAGATTGAGGTAATTCAGAGTTGGCCCAGACCTTCTACCGCTATAGAGATTTAGAGTTTCCTAGGTTGGTTGGGTATTATCACCATTTTGTGGAGGGGTTTTCATTCATCACAACCCCATTAACTAAGTTGAATCAGAAGGGTGCCACATTCAGGTGTCCTGACGAGTGTGAGGAGAGGTATCAGAAGCTCAAGAATTCCTTGACTACAACTCCAGTTTTGGTTTTTTCTTCGGGATCGGGTTTATATATAGTATATTGTGATGCTTCAAGGGTTGGTATTGAGTGTGTGTTGATGCAGGATGGTAGAGTGATTGCTTATGCTTCCCATTAGTTAAATCCCCATAATAAGAATTTCCCTATGCATGATTCAGAGTTAGCAGCTATTGTTCACACGGTCAAGATTTAATGGCATTATCTTTTTGGAGTGTCTTGTGATGTATATATGGATAACCGGAGTCTCCAACACTTATTCATGCAAAAGAATTTGAACTTGAGATAGCGAATGTGGTTGCAGCTACTGAAGGACTATGATATCACGATTCCTTATCATCCAGAAAAGGCCAATATGGTGGCCGTCGCATCGAGTAGGAAGGCAGAGAGCATGTGGAATCTTTCTTTGATTCTAATTGGGTAGAGGTTGTTAGCTATGGATGTTTAGGGTTTGGCCAACATATTCGTGAGTTTGGATATTTCGGAGCCTAGTAGAGTCCTTGCTTGTGTTGTATCACCATAGTTCTTGTTTGAGCATACCAAGGGACGTCCGTATGATGATCCCCACTTGCCTTTCCTAAGGGACATGATGTAGCATGGTGATGCCAAGGAGGTGACTATTGGTGGTGATGGTGTGTTGCGACTTCAAGGCCTAATTTGTGTGTCTAATGTGGATGAGTTGCAGGAGTTGATTCTTAAGGAGGCTCATATTTTGCGGTATTCTATTCGTCCGAGTATCCCGAAGATGTACCGTGATTTGAGGTAGCATTATTGGTGGCGGAGGATGAATAAGGACATTATGGAGTATGTTTCACTGTAATTGAACTGTCAGCATGTAATGTATAAGCACCTGGTGGTTTGCTTCAAAGGCTAGATATACTTGAGTGGAAGCGGGAGCGTATCACTATGGGTTTTGTAGTTGGGATGCTATGGACCTTGATTAGATTTGATGTTGTGTGGGTCATTGTGACAAACTGACCATGTCTGCATGCTTCATTCCAGTCATAACTACCTACACTTCAGAGCAGCTAGCTCAAATTTATCTTAGAGAGATTGTTTGCCTACATAGTATTCCCATGTCTATTATCTGGGATCAAGGCACTCAGTTTACATCATATTTTTGGAAAGCCATGAAGAGTGAGTTAGGAACATAGGTTGAGCTGAGTACGACATTTCATCCCTAGATGGACGACAGTCCGTGTTCAGATCTTGAATGCATGTTATGAGCTTGTGTCATTGATTTCAGGGGCCAGCTAGATAAGGTTTTTCTATTAGCAGAGTTCGCCTACAACAATATATATTAGTTGAGTTTCCTGATGCCTCTGTATGAGGACTTGATCTCGGCAATTTGGGGATTTTGGCATTAATAGAGTTTGCCTACAACAATAACTATTAGCCCAAGTGAGGAAAATTGGAGATTTTGGCAAAACTTGTTTTAAATTAAAAATGGGGATTTGATCCCAGATTCGAAGCCGGAATTGGATAAAACTTGTATGGTTGGACTCGTGTTCGAGTGAGTATTCGAGATTTATGAGTTTTGTCAGGTTTCGAGGCGTGGGCTCTTGTTGGTTTTTTTGTTGACTTTGTCTATTTGTATTAACATTAAAGCTTTATTATTGGGATTGTTTCCTATGACCTTATTTAATATTATTGAGTTATTTTTGGCTAGATTCCAGCCATCTAGAGGCCTATTCGTGCGGGAAAGGATTTCTAGAGTACTAATTTGGCCTGCTTGAGGTAATTATCTTGCCTAAACTTGGTTGAGGCACTAGTTTACTGAGTTATTAGTATTCGCTACATACTATGGGTGGAACACATGTGAGGGGTTGAGCCCATGTGCGTGAACCAGGATATTACACATGCCCAGTGTAGTGCTTAGTCTATGATATGCCTTGAATTGATTGATAAGCTTGATGTTATAATGCTTCTTACATTTGTACCCCCTTTGTAAGCTAATTGAATCATGTTAGAGATTAAGTTTAGGTTAATCTCCTGTTCAAACATGATAATTGCTATTTTTGAGTTGTAATAGCCTAATTTGAACAATGGTAGTATACCTTGCAAATGCCTAAACTTTAGCATGTCACTTATATTAGTCCATGAGTATGTAATTTGATATTTATTGTTCATGTACATATATTTTTGTATATGCTTTCTGTGTGATATGGACTGGGTTGATAATATGTGAGTGGTCCATGTGGATCTTAGATATGGTAGCACGTGAGTGGCCTATATAGTTAAAATATATAGCACGTGAGTTGTGTGTGTAATGCGTGCATAAGGATCCATTCCCCTAGGGTCACCCTTTCATGTTTCTCTCTTGATGGTGTACAATGTTATATCTTTAATGTCTCTCTCACACTCCACAATCACTCAGCTCTAGTAGTCACACACATAGTGCAGAAGTATAGTGTGAGTACACATGCACAATACTCAATAAGTATTACTGACTATTTTTTCCAACAAAGTAGTGACGAGGATTTAATTAAAAAAAATACTCTTTTTATTAACATGTGTAGTTCGTTAACTTGGCAAAAACATAAAAAATACATAAAAGCAGCATATAAAGCTAATCACAGGAAAAAGATCATAACAACATACATCGATAATGCATATGAGTTGATGCAATCTATCTCTGCTAAATAAGTCCAATGCATGTGTCGATACATCCAAAATAGCATATACATATGCACAATCTAAAATATAATATATGCAACCCCCCTTTCTATATATATATATATATATATATAACGTGTAAAATAATGCACGCTTTCTCCGCAAAAAAGTCCAATGCATGTGTAGAATGCATCAAAATAATATATATAATAATATGCGCAAATGGGAATGCCGCGTCCCGTTTTCTCGTAAAAGCGGGTTTCGACGTGTGACAACTCTTTTATAGGAGGTATTAAAAGAGAAGAGCCACCACCTAACGATTTTAAGGTGGGTTAGAGCACCTATTTGTAAATAACTCTGTTTGACTAGTCAATGCCACCAAAGATTGGGTAACAACTTAAATTATCTCAAAGAGAAGGTGTTAGGTACTCTTCGAGGTCCACAACTATGGTTCCCGGTCGAATTTTAAACTATGTGGATTGGATAATTAAGCTAGGTGATCAAATAAGCAAAGAAAGATATAAAAGTTGAAAACTCTATTATAACATACGAATTAACTATATGACTAATTGATACAAGTCTTAAAAAATCACAAGGAGTACAATTGCGTTGATCTATGACTAAGTGTGAAAAACAAGCATATAAAGGATAGGGGGCTCCTATGTTTATTTAGCCTAACGGATCACCATGTGTAATATAAATAATACTTCGAAACTCCCTTAGGGTAGGGTTGCTCATATTATTCAGCGGGAACAAACTATCATCTCCTTCTATCCAATTACTATGTTGAAGTTGTTTATCTAAAGCGCTCTAGTTCAATTATAAACCGTGTCCTAAGCGTGCATTACCCGGCCCATGCCTATGGTCCAGGAGGCTTTGGACTTACTGTTAGGTAGTTCTAGACTTTACTTAGGTTGCTCAAAATGATAAAACTAGGCGACATTCAAAATCGATAGACTGCACCCAATAGCAATGAAATGCTAAAGTTATTCTCCACACATAAGCACAAAAGCACGCAAACAGATTTCTGGTTAAGCAGTAGATCGAATTAAGACGTATTAGAATCATTAAGTGCTATAGGCATAATCTCTATATGATTCCAGTATTACACATGAAGTGTTGTAGTTTCTGGACTAACATTTAGGCAGATTAGAGCGTTACAAATCCTATAGGATGATTTATAATTTGTTTTCATAATAAGGCAGTGAAGACAATCCCACAATTCTGAATTACCGGTGCTGATTTTATAGATATGCGTCTTAGGTAGGTGATAGTACCCTATAGTCATGTTGCATAATTAGCCAGTGAAGTCACTTGAAAATATAGGAATAGCAACGTCAATAAACATCATATAGTGGCTCTTTGGCTGTGGCAAGTCCTGGATAGCTTTGACTTTTGACAAGTCTAATTCTATGCCTCGGCGGCTGACGATGAAACCTAGAAACCTTCTAGCAGGGACTCCAAAGGCACATTTGGTGGGATTCAACTTCAAATTGTATTTTCAAAGTCGGTCGGAAAATATTTTCAGGACTACTATGTGATTCAAACTCTTTTTGGATTTTACGATAACGTCATCCATGTACACCTCTATTTCTTTGTGTATCATGTCTTGGAAGATAGTCGTCATGGCCGTCATGTAAGTGGCCCCAATATTCGTCAAACCAACAACATCATTATGTAACAGTATATTCTCCATAGTGTGATAAAGGCTATTTTTTCGACATCCTCTTTGTCCATCCAAATCTGGTGATATCCTACAAAGGAATACACAAAGTATTGGAGTTCATGCTTGGCGAAGTTATCAATCAATATGTGTATGTTAGGCAATGAAACATCCTTAGGACTTGCTCTCTTCAGATCTCGACAATCGACACATACTCTAACTTTGCCATCTTTCTTCGGAACTGGAACAATACTGGCTAACCAGGTCAGGTATTCGGCCACTCGAAGAACCTTGGCTTTGATTTTCTTGGTGACCTCTTCTTTTATCTTCAGACTCATATTTGGATTGAACTTTCTGAGCTTTTGCTATACCGGTGGACACATGGGATTGGTAGTTAGCTTGTGAGCTACTATGGATGTGCTTAAACCAGTCATATCATTGTAAGACCATGTGAAAATATCTTCATATTTCTTTAGGAACCTGATATACTCTTGTTTCTCTAACGGTGATAGATGAATGCTTATGCGAGTTTCTTTTACTGTTTTAGAATACTCTTAATTAATGGCCTCCGTTTCCTCCAAATTAGACTTTGGTTTGTTTTAAAATTCTCTGCTTCTTGAAAATTTCCTCAAGTATTATATCATCTTCCAGATCTTCCGAGTCACTGTCCTTATGTTGCATTGTCTCATTACATGTCATAGTCGTAGGTTCATTAGGATATGTAATAATTATGCTGAAAAGAATGTAAAAACAATAATAATAAATAAGAAAAGAAATAATGCATTAATAAAGCATAAAATTGTCAACAAGTACGACTCGATGGCTCGAGTAATTATTTCAAAACAAAATACTAAAAATGCTTATATGCTCAAAATAATTTAAAAAAACAAGTCACGCTAATTTTGCCAGGCTACCTAGGTACTCGACGAGCTCAGGATGGTGCAACGGCCCAGTTCTTGAGAACAACTTCTTCTCACACCGTCTGAATGGTAAGGTCTTCCTCCTCCTTTACAATTACACCGCAGTCCATGTCTTCCTCGTCTAGAAACAACTTCCTCATGCCGGCCAAAATCTCATCTTCCTCGGATCCCCACATCATGTTAGCCTGACAGAATGTCTTGTGCATAGGTTGTATGGGTTGTTCCAGCGGATAATAGTGAGCAGGCCATGGCTGTATCTAATCCTAATATTCTTGTACGGTATATTCATACCCAAGTCGAAAGGTCATGCCATGATACTATGGTTGTATGGGTTTAATGATCCTCCGAAGCGTTTTACCAAGACCCTTGCCTGGTTCATATCCCGTCCATATCAATATGCTTTCTATCTTATTTCTCCACCACGATCCTTTTCAATTATGTTCACCCACTCAGTGTGGTGATATGTTTCTCCGCCTAACTTCCTCCTATTTTCGATGATTGGAACAGTCTGGTTGGTATAGATAGGGTTGCTTCCATCTCCATGAATGATCACTTATTGATGGTTCCACTCGAACTTCACAACCTGGTGCAAAGTAGAAGCCACTGCCCCAGCTGCATGTATCCATGGTCGTCCCAACAATAGGTTGTAAGTAGCATATATATCTAGTACTTGGAACTCAACATCAAACCAAGTTGGACCCATCAGTAGATCAAGGTTGATTTCCCTGATAGTGGCTCTCTGAGATCCGTCAAATGCCTTCACATTCATGCTTCCCATTCTCATGTTGGCCCTTACCTAATATTTTCAGGGTGGTCGGTCAACATATGTTCAGACTCGAACCTCCATCTATCAGGACCCTGGCAATGAACTTGTCATCAAATTGCACCGTGTTGTGCAATGCTTTATAGTGACTCAACCATTTTGGCGGTAACTCATCTTCGTAGGAAGTAATTTTGTGACCCTCCAGTACCTGTCCAACCATGTTAGTCATCTCTCCACTAGTAATGCCGGTGGGTACATAAGCTTCACTTAACACTTTCATCAAAGCATTCTTATGTGCATCTGAATTTTGCAACATTGATAAAATGGATATCTGGTGGGAGTCTTGTTCAGGTAGTCAACAACAGAGTATTCCCTTGCTTGTATCTTCTTCCAAAGATCGTCAGTGCCTGTCTCAACAACAGGCAGCTTGGACACAACTTCTTTTCTCGTTCCTCCTAGATTCTCATGTGTATAAACTCTGCAAGTTCTAGTCATACCTTGCGCAACACCTATCTCTTCCATCTTGGATTTTCCCTTTCTTCTCGCATCCGCAACATAATCCTATGGGACGGCATCAAACTTATAAGATGGTGCGGGAGCTACTATTACAGTGAATGCTGTAGCTACCTCGACCTCAAATGGTGCTTGGGTTTGCATCAAAATTGGTGTGAGGGTGACTGGAGATGTTTTAGGAGTATCTCCCTCTCGAATAAGTCTGATAGATCCCTCCTGATCCCATTCCCCATCAGTTTTTATCACGTTCAATCCCCCACCCCTATGTTCCGGACATTCGGTACAACTTCCTTTGCTTGTATAACCTTAGTGTCGATTAGTGTCTGAATCATTTCTTTTAACTTGCGGCACTCTTCAATGGTATGACCCGTCATGCCTGAATGATATGCACAAGTTTTGTTGGAAATAATCCACATGGAAGGGTTCTCGACAACAACAGCAGGAATAGGCATTACGTAACTAGCGACCTTCAATCTCTCATACTATTGGGATATGGGTTCAAAAATTAAGGTGTATTGACTAGGAGTTCTGCGATCAAAATTTGGGCATGGCTTTGGGTAGTTTTTGCGGGTGGGTATAGGTGAATGGTAATATACATGTTGAGTATTATAGGTATAGTAGGTGGTGGCAGTGTATTAGTATTTTGGGGTTGACGGTTGGTATGTCGGTGGAGGTGTTTGTTATGTGAAGGGAGACCTAGGGCCCTGGGCTACCATCATGGCACCCACTTCTTTCTTCTTTTAAATACCTCCTAATTGCAAGGCTTTATTTGTGGCTTGCAGCGCATCAAAATTAGTTACTATCCCACTCTTGATTCCTTCTTCTATTCTTTCCCTAACTTGATGATGTCTGATATCTTGTAATTCTCGATGACCATCAACCGTTCATAATACCGTGGATCTTCAACTCTAACAAAGAACTTGTTCATTTGTTTTTCTTCAAGTTCTAGCCTTACCTTTGTGGCCTCTGATCTCCAACGAGTAGCATACTCGGGGAAGGTTTATGTCGGCTTCTTCTTGAGGTTTTGAATATAGAAAACGTCTGGCGCTTTCTCTGTATTGAACTTAAATCTGTCCATGAAGTCTGATGCATACTTACCCAATTTTCTCACTTCTTTGGGTTTTGAGTGATATACCAAGACAAAGCATCTCCTGTAAGGCTTTACATGAACATTTGGATGCGGATTTGTTCATTCTTACCCAATCCTACGAGCTTGTCACAGTAGGTTCTGCTATGCACCTTCAGATCACTAGTTCCATCGAACATTTTGAACTTGGGAGGTTTGTAACCTTCCGACTATTCTACATCTGGTTGAATATACAAATCTTCATAATTTAAACCTTCAACGCCATTCCCACTTTCAACACTCTGGACTCTCCCTGTAAGTTTTTTTGAGTTCCTCTGCCATGTTTCGAATGAACACATCTTTCTTAGTTGGCTCAGGTATGTATAGGGTTTGTTGCGGGGTGTGGGGTAAGCTTTCCACATATATCAGATTGCTTTGATGAGTTCCTGGAACTTGGGTATATGGGTGATCATTGGTTGAGTTTTAGGGATTGGGAGTAGGTTGTGGTGCATTTTGGGGAGTGTGATAAGTAGTGATTTACGGTGTTGTTGAGCAGTTAGCATTGGTGGTGGGTTAAGGTTTTGGGGAGGTGCAGGATTATGATACTAATGTGATGCGGGTGGGTTCAGAGCTATGGGTAGTGGATTCTGGTTTTGTGTGTTTTGTGGCGGTGTTTGGTTTTAAATAGTTGGGTTTTGGTGGTTGATGTCAGGAATATTGAGAGTAAGGGAAAGATTTTCCAGATTTCGCACTTGTTCAAGCTGACCCTGTAGCTCCAAGATCTTCTATTCCAAATGTAAGACTAACTAATTCTGTCCTAGAGTGTTTCTACCATCTGAAGTTTTAACATTTTCTGGTGCAGTAACATTATCTTTCTAGATACCACTTAAATAATCCATCTTTCGTTTGCCTTTGCCTTTGCTTTTCGGTTCTTAAGGTGGAGGAGGAGGTGGAGGACCTCTTGATCTACTATGTTATGCTGATGATGCCAGTATGCACGAAGCAACCTTTGGGAATAGGAATAAATAAAATAAAATAAAGTAAATAAAAGGTAATCAAGTCAGTAAGGCAAAGTAAAAGGGTGTTTGAAATATTTAAACATGTTTCACAAAAGTCATGCAATAATTCGTGTCCTAATTTGGGGACCTCTTTGTGCCTGAGGTAGGCCTAAGCGACATATAGACTTGGAGAAAACTGATGTCAACGTTTGCTTCATTTCATTAGCGCGAAAATAAGCCAAAATATTCTTTTACTAAATCGACAATAATAATAATAAAATCACTAATGGCATTAAGCCTTATTACATCGAAATCTAATCTAAACTAGAAAGTAGTAAAGAACATCATCTCCTAATCTACTTGGTCTCTGAAGGACCTTCTTCATGCTTAGCGCTCTTGATCTCATCAATCATGCTTCCTAGATCGCGTTCATGCCTTCACAGTCCAAAAGTCTCTTTCTCATCTTCCTTTCTAGCTCCATTAGTCCTTGCTCCAAGTATTCTAATCTCCCCGCCGACTTAGTATCAACCTCTTTCCATTCCCTTGTTGCCTCCATCTTTACTTTATGTTGCTTCGGATGCTTAGCTTCAGACTCGAACACCCTTTTGCATAGCCGTTTGTACTTCACATGTGTTTAGCCACTTCATCTATGATCCTATCCTTTAGATTGACTCCTAGTTTGATGTCCCAGCTACCTCATCTTCTATCCATGATAGATAGTAGTACAAATGGCCGACATGATACCTGTCTGGCTTAATAGTTTCTTCTTCCACAATGATCTTTTGGTTCTACATGTGTTGCGCTTCGAACTTGAATGCGATGACATCTCTCTTGAAATCTGCCTTGTACTGAAGCATGTTGGAAACTCGAGGTAGGACTTGTTTTCTTCCAGCTTGTCTAATTACCCTTATAGGAGCGTAAGGCTAGATGCCTCACAACCCGATCAATACCAAATGAGTAGTCCATTTTGATTTGATGATGAACTCAATATTAGGAACCCATTCAAACATCCAATGCACTTGCTCATCTGTCAGATTGTTGAAGAAACACACCCAGCCTACAACATTTTCAGGCTTTGCAAACCTGTCTGGAATGAACGTCATTTTCTTTGGGTGATGATTGGCTATGTAGTCATTCAGTGGATTTCGCAGAAGCTGTTGATGATACTTACCCCTCTGAAAGTGCTCCAGTAGCCAAACTTGTAGCAATATATTACAACCCTCAAAGTGTCCAAACCCATACTTATACTGATCTAGAGCACAGTACATCTCAGCTAAGATCATTGGGATTATAGTATAGGTTTGTCCTTCGATGCCATCCATTAAGGTCCTCGAGACCATGGCTAAGCGAGTATGAATCCTTCCTTCTCGCATCAGAAAGATCAACAACCCCAAGAAGCAGATAATGAAAACATAAACCCGGTGATGCACCCATCTCAAAGAGGTAATGGCTAATTCATCATGATGACGATGATATGATTTGCTACGCCCATAACGCTCGTAGAGAAACTCAAAAGGGATACAGAGATATTGACTTTGGCATTTACTTAGTTCCGAGAACTCAGCATCTTCAGAAAACCATACAGAGTGAGATTTTTTGGCACTAGTAGTCCCGAACTATTCCATGGTAACATGGAGAAACCCATTATTTCTTCCATGAGAGAAGTCATTTCTATATTGCCAAATCGCAAAACATCTCTTTTCTCGTCCCAGAACATGGTAGCAGCCTCAATCAGTTCCCTATTTGGTCGAATGTTCAACAAAGAAGGCATGTCAGCAAGTACTCTCCTCATATGATTTTTATCATAATGTGCAAGGTTTTTCCACCAGTCAATTAGCAAAGGTGGAATATTTTGGACCATGGCGAACCTAGGTATCTCATGCTTCATTTTCTACAAAGAAACAAAGGTTAGCCTTTCTCCCTCCAAATTCGACTACTTGCACAATAATGATCAACATGTTGGCACATTTTCTCCAAGTAATGGACATAATATGATCGTGTCCTTTGGGATCATGAAAATCCCATCGGACTTTGGACAAGGTTTATCTAAACGGGTTGTTACGTCAATGACGCTTCGATCTGTACTAGGTTTAGCATGATGCATGTACATTTTAATTTTGAGTGTGGCTTCTAGAAACGTCTTTACTGGTACTCTCAAGTGGACAACTTGAGAGGAAAAGGCACGGGACCGTCGACTGCACCACCGATCAACTAGTTTACCGCAAATAAGCCTTTCTGATTTAAAAGGGCAATTTCAGGAAAGCTCGGACACTCATCAAGTTCCACTATGCTGATAATAGGAATGAGTGGAGTATGATGTGGAGCATGCTTTATACAGAAATAGTAACACATTGCCAAGTATTTTCATGATAAAAGTACGTAAAAACAACAATTATGATAAAGATGAACAGGAGTAGAAAAAAAGAGAAAGAAAACGACAAAAAGAGAAGTTAGTTTAACTAATGAAAACGTGCGAGAATGTAATGAATCAAGTGAGGAAATAGGGATGTAAGAGTCATGATATAGCAGTCTTAGACATGACAAAAGAAACAAAGAGAGATATCACATGTCATAGCAATAAAGGGAAGCAGTGAGGGGATGTTCATGTCTTAATAATTTAAACAAATAAAGGGAAGTAAAGGAAGGGATGTGTGTGTGATAGCAATTTAGACAAATATAGAAAAAATATGGGAAATAATCCACATAAGTCAATTTCGTTATTGTAAGAGCCTAAGTGTAAATACCCAGCAGAGTCGTCATGCTGTTGTGCCCTGTTTTCTCGCAAATGCGGGTATCGACATGTGACAACTCTTTTAAAGGAGGTATTAAAAGAGAAGAATCGCCACCTAATGATTTTAAGGTGCATTAGGGTGCCTATTAGAAAATAACTTTGTTTGACTAGTAAACGCCACCAAAGATTGGCCAACCCGGGCCCACACCTCGAAACCTAACAAACCTCACAAAATTCGACAACTCTTTCAATGACGAGTCCAACCATACTAGTTTCACTCAAATCTAACCACAATTTGATGTTCAAAACTCAAAAATTTGCTTTATGAAACATTAGGCTAAAACCCCCAATTTCCTCTTTAAAATTCACAATCCAATTACCAAAAACAAAGATAGATTCACAAAACTTAACTAGAAACCGAGTAGTGAAAACTTATCCCAATTCATATACTGAAAAGTTTCTTCAAGAATTGCCTCATTCCGAGCTCCATAGCTCTAAAAATGTATAAATGGCGAAAACCCTCGAAATAGAGTACTTATACTTTTGCAGGCATCGTCGCCTCTGCGACACATGTGGCCGCTTCTGCGATGTCGCTTATGCGAAAAATGTTCCGCTTCTATGGAGAAGCACAGTAGAAATGGGCCTCACACCTATGGAAAAAACATCCGCTCTTGCGACATCGTAGGTGCGACACAAGGACTCACATCTATGCCAAATCCCGCTCTTGCGCTCAAATCTCGCATATGCGCGCGCGCAGGTGCGTTACAAAAATTTGCTTCTGTGATCTACCTCACCCAGCTCTCACCTCACATCTGCAATGACATTTCCACTTTTGCGGCTCCGCACCTGTGCCCATGGCTCCGCAGGTGCGATTACACCAAAACCTCTGCCACTAGCCTTAGCAAAAATTTCCAAAATGCTCTAAACCACGTCCGAAACTCACCCGAGCAACTAGGGACCCCGTCCAAACATACGAAAATGTACCATAACATAACATGGACCTACTCGAGGCCTTAAAACACACATAACATCATCGAAACGACGAATCACACCTGAATTCAAAATCAGCGAACTTTAAAACTTCAAACTTCCACAACTGACGCCGTAACCTATCAAATCACGTCCGATTGACCTCAAATTTTGCACAGAAGTCAAATTTGACATTATGGACCAGCTCCAACTCCCAAAATCAGAATCCGACCTTGTTATCAAAAAGTCCACTCCCGCTCAAACCTTCCAAAATTCCTACTTTCGCCACTTTAGGTCTAATTCTACTACGGGCCTCCAAATCATAATCTGGACGCACTCCTAAGTCTGAAATCACTCAACGGAGATAACATGACCATCAAACTCCAATCTCAGGTCAAATACTAAAAAGTCAAATTTGTTCAATTCTTCCAATTTAATGCTTCCTAGATGAGAACCATTCTTTCAAATCAATTTCGAATAACCTGAAAACCAAAACCGACTATTCACATAAATAGTACATAGAACGATGCTACTTAAGAATTCAAATAGCTAAACGGGATGGAAATGCTCAAAACAACCGTCAGGTCGTTACGTCCTCCCCCACTTAAACGTACATTCATCCTCAAACGTGCCAATAGTTGTTCCAGAAACCATCAAATCGCCGTGTAACCTTACCATGCACATACTCGAGGTGATACCAAGTCACCCTATCCTATATAGGTTTGATAACACAATACAATTGAAATTTCTTAATTCAACCTAGCCCATAAATCTTAGAACCAAGTTTCCAACATCCGAAAGTTCTATAAGATTAGAATCTTGCATCTACACACTGTATAAGTCTGTACAAGTTGTATCAAGCCGTAATCATAACCCAAGATGTAATCACATGATATATCACATAATTTAAATACTCACAACAATAATTTCTAATCACAGTAGCTGCTCAAAACAACCGAATACCGGTAATAAACCTCATATCAAACAAAGCCTCATTCTAAAACTTTAGTACACTGCCAATGATGAAAGAAACATGCAGAACTCATAACCATTCATCAGATCAACAAATCATGGTACTCCATCTCCTTCGACAAGAATCATAGCAAATTTCTAAGCCGACTTTCGATATTATCCTTCAAATTATACCACAACCAAATCTAATAGCACCCATCCTAGATCCAATGATCTCGTCTTATCAAATACCATCTACTCTATAGACATGCCATATCAATACAATCTAAAGCCACAACCCATGCAATCCGTTCACCAATAAGCAACATTCAAAATGTACTCAATCATGGAAAAATGACTCATACGAGAGAACTATCCCGCAAGCTTAACAAGTACTGCCACAATAAAATTCTGAAAATCCATCACACATCGTATAACCATAACACACAAATCTATCGCAAATGATCATAACTCAACATGACTCCGCTACAACGTGTGACCCCATCCAAACACTGGTCAATATTATATACCTCAAGCCACCCTGCTCAAAATCAATAAACACGCGTAATTCAACATCAAGTACTCAAAGTGCATTACCATAACCATGGAGAAGCAAATGACACAATGCCACACCAAACCCAAAATAACATAACCAATAAGCAATCAATCATGCAATACCCAAATACTCATCTTGCTCAAATTTTATCATAAGACCCCGATAGAACCGCACCATGTGTGCATATAACCAATGAATCACAACTCCTCGTAGCGTAGAAGAGTAACTCATAGATCATTTCAGAACATGAATAAGATCAACAACAACTGAATGGCACATCCCTTTACAATAGCAGTACGGAGCCAAACAATCTGGCCCTATGTTCAATACTCATCCTAATTGGGCCTACCAACGGGCCCCAAATAAATTCTAGTTATCCACAAATAGATAAATAGCCTCTGAAGGTCCACAATTACCTAACCATAACACATTTCATCATTTGAATAACTTTGACACATTTTCACAGTCCACCACCATGAGACAATATGCTCATGAGAACTCCCAGTTTCCAAATCCATCGAACACATGAATTACCATAACTAATCCAACTCCACCACCTGAATGACTACACATCTCTCATACACGATCATCCCAATAGGGATATTTCTAAAATTCTTTCGTGCCACATAGAAAGATTTGAATATCTGTCACGACCCAAAACTCGACTGTCGTGATGGAACCTATCATGGAACTAGGCCAGCCTCAACATAATAACCAACACAAAAACAATAAGTTTGAAAATATTAACGGAAGCTTTTAACATTTTGTTTACCGTGAAAATGGTAACAACGATTAAATTTGTAAATGGGATTCTAAAAATACGTAATCTATTCCCGAGCTAGTTGTTAGAGCAGTTGATGATAATAATATGGAATCTAATGATGAAAAGTTAGCTAAAACGAGATAGTAATTGAATCGTAGGGCCTACTGCCCGGGTATAGGTCTGATCGATGAAGGACCTCGGGGTCAACATCGGGTCGAGCTCGAGCTATCGGGGATAGTTGGGGATGGGATAACAGTTGACGATATAATTAAACAAGGCTCTTTATGGTCAATACTAAGGCGTACGATGAAGAACGAGTAAGAACATGATGAATATTGAGGTGGCCTCAGGCTAGTGAGAATGAACAAGTTAGAAAGAAGCGTGAGTCCCCTTTATATAGGAGGGGAACTCGGCTACAAGTACATGAGCGCCAATTACAAAGTATAGAGATGAGATGGCTCGATGCGACGCCACAACATAGGCTCTGGATAGGCCGGCCCTATTAGACTTAGCCTTGTGCCTTGGGAGCTTCCCCCTTTGTCCTGGCTTCGATCTCCATTTTTTCTAAGTCGAGCCTCGGCGAGCCTCGAGGTCGGGAACTCGGTCATGGCTTCCGGTCTCGGGGTCTTGAGGTGTTCTTCTGAAGTGATTTGTCAGCAAGAAATCAAGTCCTCTAATTTTTCCGCATATAGGTAGTCTCTGCGTTTCCCATAACGAAGTGATAGGAAATAATTCTGACTCCTCGAGCTCCTTACGGCAATGTCATTCCGATGATGCGACTCCTGGTGCGAGCATTGCGATGACCGGGGCATCCACGGGCTCATGCATTTTCGACTTCATTCAATGCACTACTAATTCCCGCTCCCCAAGGTGAGGGAATCGGCATCGGTTCATTTTTCGAAGGATGCATTAATTGCATTCGTCGATCAATCTTTCAAATCCTTGATGACCGTGTCGTAACCCCCTATAAATGGGGATGTTCCGGCATTGTCTTTCTTATCCTAGTGCCTTTGTTGTCTTGCATGCCTATTCCCACTTACCATCTTCTTGTACTTTTGAAAATTATGCTTGGGGTTCATGGCATCAAGGTCTTTAGGCGGAGCTTAGCTTCCTTAGACTGTGTTGTGGCCTTCTGTCGGGGCTTCCCTTCATCGAGCATAACCATGTTGTCCTGCTACTGCCGTGGTTGTTAACATGTTCACTGTGGCTGCTGTTGTTGGCCCAAGATAATGATGGACGGGGAGTCGGTTTCCCCGTCATGTAAACAATCGTTCAGATTATGCACCACTGCTCAATCTCCTACCCAGGCCTTGTGTGGTAATTCATCCCTAGGGTTTTTTCTTTCCCAAGGGATAAAGTGGCACAACCGGCCGTTGAAGCTGGGACCCGCCGAATCTTCAACCTTTGGCTTCGGCGAACCATGTCTCTTTTCTCTGCCTCCTCTGCGTCCCCTTCTTTTCCTCTTCTTCATCTTCTCCGGTAGGAATCCCTTGGGGTATTGAGCTGGGAACCTATGGGAGGTAGAGGTCGAAGGAATCACCCTCGAGGATGCGCACTCGAGGGGCGGCGCTTGAGGATGCGCACTTGAGGGGCGGCGCTTGAGGATGCTCACGTGAGGGGCGGTGCTCAAGGATGCTGATATCGGAGATGGATCTTCGAGGGCGGACCGATCACCTTGGTTTCATCACATGTACATCCTTCCGTTCTTCCGCTTTAGGTGTAGACTTCTGTAGGCTTTTGTAATTGTATGTAACGACCCCTCGAGGGCTGCTTGTACACAAATTTTTATGAATAAGAATACATTTTACTTACTTCTAGTTTTCTCATTTCTGTATGCTCTCATGCCCTTCGAGGCCCTTTGAACGCCTTCTTTTATTTGTTAACTGTTGATATCTGACTTGGCGCAAGCATTCTTTCCAATCTTCCGCTGATTGACATGGCTCTCTTTTGAACCCATCGTCGTACGTCGGACCAATCCTGGATTGATCTGATAGGACCGGGCTATCGAGGCCCTCCGAATTGTATAGAGATAAAGCGTCGAATTCCGGGGCCTTCAGGAATGTTACCCTAAATGAACGTCAACTTCGGATACCCGGGGGTCCCTTTTGATCCTGATATAGATAGCCCTTTTTAAAACGTAAAGGATAGACTTCTACTAAGGAGTTGCCTGTACTCAGGCACTGCCTCGAACCTTCGTAGAGCTTTCATGATCAGAGCTTCTTGTGTTTATTCCTCTTTTTAGAAAGAGGGAACCACGATACGAGGTACTTGCCTTGCGTCGAGTGATGGCATTGAAAGCTTCACGAAGTCCGACTTCTCCTTGGCAGGGATCCTCAGGGTAGAGCGTTGTCTCAAGATTAGAGATAATACGGACAATTTATTGAACTTGGGCTTCTCGTCGAAGGATGCTTTCGGGATCGGGTATGACCCAGTTGATCTGCATTGAGGCTGTAGGTTTCTCGGGGCTCACTCCGGGTAGGCGAGTCGTCGCTGCGTCTTGCGCATATGTGGGGCGGCTTTAGCTTCTTTGCAAGACCTTACAATTTTTTAGATAGCCACTTTTCTACTTTGACATAGGGTACTTCATATCTTCAGGCACAAAAGGTGTTGGTGCTCGCCCTTGCTTTGACCTGTTAGTTATACCATAGTCATGGAAATCACTTCACGGCCGGTCCGGTAGGGAACGGGGAGTGTTGCTCCCAGCACTCAGGGTCCGAGTCATTTCGCTCTGAAGACGGTGTCTTTGGTAAGAGAGGAATATCTAGAGATGGTGAGGAAATACTGTGGATGGAACGAGGGGGTAGTGCTACAGGTGCTTCCCCCGGATGAGAGTATTACAGACTCTACTGATGGATTCTTGAGCGTATATCTGTATTCTTTCGCGTTCTGTCCCCTTGACAGGGTTGTGCTTGACTTTTTCTTGAAGTATCGGGTTACTTTGGCGCAGATACATCTGTCGTTTTGGCGGGTGGTGCTCATGATGAGGGTCTTTGCGGAGAAGGCTGGGCTTGAATTTACGCTTAACCATTTCATCAGGCTATACCAACCCTTTCATCACTAGGGCCTGCTAACCCTGAGGTGCTGTTCATCCACACCTTTTGTAGTTGATGATGAAGAGGACGGGGGTCGAGAGTGGGCCAGTTGGTTTATATGGGTCCAAACGGTCGACATTATCCCCATGGAGCTTTTGCCTATTTCCTGAAGGGTGGAATTATGCACGTGAGTGGAGCGTCTGGTGCTTTTTCAGATTTTGCCAATATCGAAAATCAGTTGAGTAATAACATTGTCTCCCTTGTTGCAACAACATCATGAACGCCAGGAGAAGTCCTTGACCTACCTGGATGGGTCTGGAGGCTGGTGACCTATTCGTCCTGCGATGATGGTCGATGGCGAGCTGTATTCCGTTCCAGATGGGGAGCGAAATACCAAGGTATGTATGTATGTTGCCTTTGCCTTGGCCTTCGTATATTTGAGGTAAAATTTTCCCCTTCATTCTTACTGGATTCGCCTCTTGCAGATACCGGGCGGTTCCTTGGGATGAGGCAATGCTCTACCGAAAAGGGGAAGGAGTCGTCAGCCTCCGAACCGAGAGACGTTGGCAATAAGAGAGATCGGCATCCGCGATGTGATGGAGCTTTTAGTGGTGTTGATCGGGCCCGTGCTTCCGAGGAGTGGGCATCATCTGAATCTGCTGCTCCTGAAGTACCTGATTTTCGATTGGCGGTTCCTTTGAGTGAACATACAGCGCCCGAGGTTTGTTCTCCTGGGGCCGACGAGGCAGGATCAACAGGAGTGTGTTCAGACTTCGAAGAAGTTCGTCGGCTTCACTTTATGGTGAGTTTGGGCGCAGTTCCCCAGTATTATGTGTCCTTCTCCCTTTATTGAACTTTCCTTGTGCAGGCCAGTGATAGGCTTATGTATGAGATGCTCCGTCAAGGGGCCAGGCTCCAGGAAATTCTGGACGAGGGCGAGTCCCTTAGCGAGGAGAAAGAGGATGAGTTGTAGCATTGTCGATATGAGGCGTACCGGAGCTTGAATTATGAGAGCTATTTGACAGAGCAAGTAAATTTTTCCGACTCGTGTTTTTCACCCTTTAGACCTTTGAGGTTAACCCCCTTTTTATTATATTATCTGCAAAAAATGACGGAGGCCTTGGATTACCTTAAGGGCGATGTTGACCATGCCAGAACTGCATGTGGTGAGCTGAGGGCTCAGGTACAAGATCAAGCTTTAGATGAGGCAGGCG
The DNA here is from genome assembly GCF_000715075.1 of Nicotiana tabacum. Taxonomy (NCBI): domain Eukaryota; kingdom Viridiplantae; phylum Streptophyta; class Magnoliopsida; order Solanales; family Solanaceae; genus Nicotiana; species Nicotiana tabacum. The sequence goes on from NC_134085.1 coordinate 29,757,475, forward strand.
CCTCGGCCAAAGTCCCTGCCTTTGAAGCCCAACTTTTATTGGCTTGTGATAATGCCAAAGTCCAAGCGGATATGATAGGGAAACTCGAGTCTAAACTCTCGAAGATGAGGTCTGAAATTATTGATGCCCGGGTTGAAGCGTTGCTAAGCTGAACCAAGGCTGATCAGGAGATGGCGATTCATATGAAAGATCATGCAGACATAGACGCTCAAGCCGAGTTAAGGCGAGCCCTCGACCGGGAGAAGAGGATCGAGGAATATGTTCGTTGCAAATCCCGAAGAGAAGTACTCGAGGAGATTAGTGTGAGGGGCTTCGTTCTCTCAGAGAAATTGACTCGAGCAAGGGCGGACGAGCGCGATGTTCGATCACTTCTTGATTATGAGGCGAAGAGCGAACCCGACAAGCTGTAGCCTTTTGGGGCGGAGCATAGATTTCGCTATTTTGTCGCTTTGTTTTTGATATACGTAGAGCATGTCTGTAGATGGAATGTGCGCCTTCTTTGCATATGTAATATAAGAGGAAACTTGAAGCTTCATTTCTTCTGTATCTCTTTTCTGTTATTGCTTTTGACCAGGCAGGCTGGTTTCGGTGCTTGGCGGGATCCTCGTATGTCCGGAGCTGATCGGACAGGCCCAGGGGCTCTTAAATGCGATCCTTGATGTGAGCAAGCGCTGAGACATTCGTGATTTGCCCGGTTGTTTGGGCTTAGTCTCCGAGTCGGGCTTCGACTCGAGTCTTCTTATCCTTAAATCATTTATGCCTGTGCAGGCATGTAGTAATTACTCCCATTTCTTGCCCTTGGGCATTTGCCGTTCAGACTATTTTGGGTCTAGTCTTTGATCTTTAATTGACCCTTAAGTTCTCTTCCACCTATATGGGCGGATGGCGATGGCTTTTTGTGCTATTTTTTGGTCGTCGAGACCTTTCCATACGTGTCCCGGAGGCTCACTCGGCAGGTTGACAGTGGCATCTATGCCGTGCCCTTGGGTATTTTGTAGTTTAGCCATTGCGGGTCCAGTCTCTGAGTCGCGTTGCAATCCAAGCTTTAATTGACCCTTAAGTTCTCTTCCTCCTACATGGGTGGATGACGATGGCCTTTTGCGCTATTTTTTTTGGTCGTCGAGACCTTTCCATATGTGGCCCGGAGCCTCACTCGGCAGGTTGATAGTGGTATTTATGTCGTGCCCTTAGGCATTTTGTAGTTTATCCATTTCGGGTCCAGTCTCCGAGTTGCATTGCGATTCGAGCTTTAATTGACCCTTAAGTTCTCTTCCGCCTGCTTGGGCAGATGGCGATGGCCTTTTATGCCATTTTTTTTGTCGTCGAGACCTTTCCATATGTGGCCCGGAGGCTCACTCGGCAGGTTGACAGTGGCATTTATGCCATGCCCTTAAGCATTTTGTAGATTAGCCATTTTGGGTCCAGTCTCCGAGTCATGTTGCGATTTGAGCTTTAATTGACACTTAAGTTCTCTTCCGCCTGCATGGGCGGATGGTGATGGCCTTTTATGCTGTTTTGGTCGTTGAGACCTTTCGATATGTGGCCCAGAGGCTTGCATAGTTAACTATTTTGGATCCGGTCTCCGAATAGGGTTACGATTCGAGCTCACTTTAATCCTCAAGTTGTCTATTTTGTAGCTGGCGACGATGGGTCTTACGCTATTGGGTTGTTGAGACCTTTTAATATGTGGCCCATAGGCTTGCTTAGCTGGCGACAATGGCTCTTACACTATTTTTGCCCATGGTCTTTTTGTTGGCTTTGTTTTCCGCTCATTAAGGTCTTTTGAAAGTTTTTTCCTGACCCGTTGTTGGTTCCGGAGAACCTCAATTTCAAGTCGTTATCGGCAATATTTGATCACCTTGTAAGGTTCATAGCTCGTAGGCTAAGTAGGTCGAAGTCTATGCAATTTAGAGCTGACATGGTCAAAGCTCGTTTTTGCCTGTTGCGGGAAGCCTATTTTAACAAGTTTTTTCCGAAGTATATTCGAAGTAGTGGCCTGCGATTTGTTATTTAGCAACATTCAGGCATCCCCGATTCGCATTAGTATGGCTGTATCAGCCGCTTTGACTGTAGTCAAATGTGTTTGGCCGGAGCCATTTTTGATCCTGAGTGATAGTTCAGGCGTCAACACTGAGGGTATGCCCTTTCGGGATTCTTACAAATGCGACGTATAGCTTGAACTTTGGGATTTTCATGCCTGTTGAGGTCTTACAGTTTGTCATGCCTATTGAGGTCTTATAGTTTTTGTAATATAGAATAGATTTGGTTACGCCGAGTCTGCCCACTAGGGGTCTTACAGTTTCGGGTTTCCCAGTGCATGGCGATTGGCGACGAATGACAGTCTCCGAGTCGTCAAATTTGTTTAAGCGTGAATATTGCTTTTTGTGAGCTCGGAGTTGCCTTTTAGGGGCTTTGTGAGCTCGGAATTCTGACTCTGGGGTTGTACGGGTGATGAATTGCCGACGCTAAGTCTCCGAGTATCTCGGGATGCATTTGGTGGAGAGGCCCTTGTCGGGGATACTTAAGATTTCCTCGCTCGGAGGATACGGTGTTGAAAAGATATCCTTTTATTACTTTGTGTAGACATACATCCTTGTGATCTAGGCCCGCACGGGTGCGGCTTCTCAGACCATTTGATTCGGTACATAATTCTCGATTGGGGTTTAGTCTACCATTTCCTGGTCCTCTCAAGGGGACGGTGTCCTTAGAAGTAGATCATTGCTTCGTTGTTGGCCTGTAGAAGAAGGCCTGCAACCTTATCAGATCCTCCTCTGGGGGTGCGATGCTCCGCGAATAATCTTGTTGACAAGGCCCTCTTTGGGGCGGAAGCATGACTGAGGTCTAGGGGTTTCCGGGTGGAGTTAAAACCTTCGAATATCCTGGCCAGCTGTCTGCATACAGTTTAGCAAAAAAATAACAAGGGAGTAAAGCAATCCATCCTCACCGCGGGATGTATAGGCGACATTTTGAGATTTGGTATGTTCTTATTCTTTTTGGGCGTGAGCCCTGGTTCAACCCTCTGCCGTGACTTATCAGGCTTGGCCGAAGATGTGGTTTGCTTACCCTTTGATACTTCCGAGAGTGGGGACATTGATGCCGGCGATGCATCATATGGTGATGAATTTCCTCTTGTCGTGTATTGTTCTCCGTCAACTTATTTTGGTTCTGCCCTTTGCGAGGGGTTCCACGGTTTTGGAAAAACGGAGCCGACGTTGTCTCCGAGTGGTATACCGACGGTCGTCTAAATAAGACGTTCGTGCTTTGCGCTTCTTCCGATGGGGTAGATCTTGATGCTCTCGCCCGAGCTCATGCGGGTCGTATTAAGAGAATGGTCTTTGTGGCGATTCGTCATTAGGAATTTGCCAGGGTTTCAGGATGCGTGAGTGATTTGGTCTGTTGGCCTAGGCCGCCCTATTGACTCTGGTCCAACATCGTTGTTATACGTGATTGGACCACCTTAATTCATGAACACATGTTTTACCAATGCGTCAGTATGATGCCGAGGCGAAGTCTCGATGTCTTTTTCCCTGGATGTAAGGGTGTCCTCCAGAATACTTTCCTGGACCCGTCTTTTCTTGGCGATAAACATTTTCACTTTCCATTTTATGAGTCCACGGAGGGTGCCGCCGCTCCTTCATTGTCGTGGTAATACGTCGTGGCTTGTTCACTCCATCCTTCCCGACTGTCTTCTTTCCTTGGGGATGGATCCGGAACAGACCGCTCGATGGTACTCGATGGTGATTTTCATTGAGTAACACAGTTGTCGTCTTTTCGAGATGGGGGTCATTTTTGACCTCGTGGCCACGCGTGCCCTACGGTTCCTGCGTCGGTTTGTGGTTCTTTTGAAAGGGTCTTGGTCGAATAGGCCTAAGTCTCTCAACGTCCCTGTTTCCTCTTATGGTGATCATGATGTTTGGCATAGCAATGTTGAAATCGTATTCTTCTAGTTGCGCCTCGTCAGATCCGGTTCTACTGAAAGTTAATCAAGGACGTTGCCTTCGAAATATTTCCCTACCGTTGTGAGGTGGTCGCATCTTGTGGCATTCCTCCCATTCGCGGCACACGAATGGTATCTCCACCTGTTCGGCATTAGTTTCTTCGCTGGGGGCCTATGTGGGTATACCGGGACCATAGAAGCTCCTGGACAGTTGTCCATGGCCCTAATTCCTGGTCGGTGCCGGGTATGGTCATACAACTAGGTCTGGGCTGGGTATCTGACTAGGCGTTGTTTGAAAAGATCTGGAGTTGTCGGGCGTGCCTCGTTTAAACTTTGGGCGAAGACTTGCGTTGCCCAATCATCGGAACCCGGGGACGATCTCACTTGTCCTATCGGGAGATGTGGCGCGACTCCCTGTGGTTTTTCATTCTCTATTTTTTCGGCCCCCGATGTATCGGGCTCTTCCATTACTGCTTCGATGGCATCAACGTGCGCCTCTGCGGAGGAATCTGCCGGTACGGTAAGCGAGTATGTGAGGTTGGGCGCTAGGCTGCGGCGCCACATCATGGTTTCATTCGAGAGTGTTTCTATAAACTTCTTCAACGAGGTGGGCTCAAACTTATCATCTTGAAGGTTACTGCCCTTCCCCGTGCATGTGTAAGCGGTGGCGCGCTCGTCAGGATCCGAGGTCCTGTCGCGCCTGGGGAGTTCCGGCATTCCGAATTTCTGTGAAGCGGGTCCCAGGACCACTTCCCCTGGGGAGAACTATTGCACGAGCCTCCACGAACTTGACTCGATCCTTTTGGAGAGATCCCCGAGCATCTTCTCTATGGCGGGGTCTGTTATCGATCCGTCGTTGCTTGGTCTTTTGGGTACTCATTCGGCGTAAGGTGCTATTTTCGGCATTGCTATGCTAGGAGTTTTCGGATGGCTCTATAGCTGAGCGATAGCTGACTGCTATGCCTGCAACATTTCACAAATATCGCGAAGGCAACTTCCTGTGTTTCACGAGCTGGGATTTGTCGGGCTTCCTATTGTTCGATATGCTGAATGCTCCTGTCTGTGTGAGAAGTTTCGTATACTTAATGTGCGTCCCGTGAATCCGTGTCCGCTGGAATTGGTCCAGATGCGTTATCGGGATTCCACGGCATCGTGCCAGCTATCGGAACAGCCTCGCCATTTCTGCCGTGATTTTCGGGGTGGTCGCTCGCAACTTTGCTTACTGAGTCAGACATTTTGACCTGAAATCAAGAGATCTTAGAGAAGACAAAGTGTGAAAGATAATGTGCATTTGTTTAATGAAACTAGGAAGAAATTAATCACTATTATTTTTAGCCCCATGGTAGGCGCCAAACTGTTTACCGTGAAAATGGTAACAACAATTAAATTTGTAAATGGGATTCTAAAAATACGTGATCTATTTCCGAGCTAGTTATTAGAGCAGTTGATGCTAATAATATGGAATCTAATGATGAAAAGCAAGCTAAACGAGATAGTAATCGAACCGTAGGGCCTGCTGCCCGTGTATAGGTCTGATCGATGAAGGACCTCGGGGTCGACGTCAAGCTATCAGGGATAGTCGGGGATGGGATAACAGTTGACGATATAATTAAACAAGGCTCTTTATGGACAATACTAAGGCGTACAATGAATAACGAGTAAGAACACGATGAATATCGAGGTGGCCTCGGGCTAGTGAGAACGAACAAGTTAGAAAGAAAGAGAGAGAGAGATATTATTGCACTTGTGGAGAAATGGAGCAACATCAGTCCGTTACAAAGTAGCGTGAGTACCCTTTATATAAGAGGGGAACTCGGCTACTAGTACATGGGCGTCAATTACAAAGTATAGAGATGAGATGGCTCGACGTGACGCCTCAGCATAGGCTCTGGATAGGCCGTCCCTATTAGTCTTAGCCGTGTGCCTTGGGTGTTTCCCCATTTGTCCTGGATTCGATCTCTGTTTTTTCTAAGTTGGGCCTCGATGAGCCCCGAGGTTGGGAACTTGGCTGTGGATTCCGTCCTCAGGGTCTTGAGGCATTCTTCTGAAGCGATTTGTCAGCAAGAAATCAAGTCCTTTGATTTTGCCGCGTACACATTTAAAGAAACTATTTGAAACATAAGAAATTCCAAGATAAGATACAATCTAACACAAAACCAGGGTGTCACTGAGGGCATGAGCGTTTAAAAGGAGAACATTTTCTATTACAACGTTTAAGGAAAACAAAATGAAAGATGGAGAGTAAAGGCTTGCGAACGCCGTGCAAATACCTCAATAGTCTCCTAAATCCTGAAGCATCGATCAGCGACTACCACTGGGACCAAGAGTGCCTGAATCTGCACACAAGGAGTAGGGGGTAACGGGAGTACACCAACTCATCAACTAATGAGTCCAAACTCTAGACTGAAAGGTAGTTATGAACTCAACCTCAACAGATAATAGAAACAACGTATACAAACATAGGCATGCTTTCAGTTAAATAGATAGCTAAAAGTAATAAGGTAAATATAGATTTGAACAGTATAATATATATAACTCAACTTCCTCTACATGCCAATGCATTGACTGTATAAAATGCACAATGTGCTCCCACTCTCAAGTGCTCAACCACTCGATACTGAATATGGCCATCCGACACAGGGAAATCCATCCCGAAACGTATACAACACTGATTGTAAGTCACTCAGAACCGAGGAAAAAGGGCAATCCAGCCTTGTGGAGAAATCCATCTCCAAGTATATATAAATACGCAACTACTCGGTACTGTATATGTCCATCTGGCACAGATAAATCCATCCAAGGATATACTCAACACTAACTATAAGTCACCCGGTACCGAGGCAAAAGGATAATCCAGCCGTGTGGAGAAATCTATCACCAGATATCAATACTTCGGACAAATCCATTTCTAGGGAAAACCATCCCTCAATAATATCATCCACGCTCACTGGGGTGTGTTAAAGACTCCAGAGGGGCTCTTACAATCCAAGCGTTATCACAAATTAATATAACAGCTGCGGCATGCAGCCCGATCCCATAACTGTCACTCATAATCAGGCTCTCGACCTACTCAGTCATCACTCTCCAGTCTTACCCATGGGCTCACAATGTTATGGAAACTAGCCTAGAAACAATGATATGCTATGCCAATAATAACAATTGAGACTTAGATATGATATGAAATGCATGAATATGACTATGACTGAGTATAAAATAACAGTGAAATTAGTGAGATGACATAAAGAAACAAAAACTAGGGTCCCAACAGTATCAACATGAATCCCTAACATGATATCTAACATGTTTTACAGGTCAACTACTTTATCACATAATGAAAACACGGATATTAAAAAGAAAGAGTCATTAAATGGTGCTATGGAATGACCAGATCCCGATTATTACGGTGCACACCCGCACTCCCGTCACTTCGTATGTGTGTCACCTCAATACTATCCACATAACACGTAGTTCGGGGTTTTTAAAAGCATCACTTACCTCAAACCAAGAAAAATCCTACTCCGCGATGTTTTTGCCTCTTAAATCTACCTCTAAGCAATACAATAAGATCAATATAGGCTAAAGGAACCAATTCCACAAAAAAATTACCAAACTATAACAAAAATCCAAAAGCGGCTCAAAACTGTCCCCGGACCCACGTCTCGGAATCTGACAAAAGTCACAAAACATAAAAGCCCATTCACTCACGAGTCTAACCATACCAAATTTATCAAAATCCGACCTAATTTGGTCACTCAAATCCTCAAAATACACTCTCCAATTCTCAAGCCCTAAATGCCCAAATTTCTAGCTCAAATCCATAATTAGATGGTTAATAAAGCCATGGATTCATGAAATTTATACCATTATGGGTTAGAATAACTTACCCAACGTTGATCCTTGAAATCCTTCAAAAAATCGCCTCTCTCTCGAGTTCCTCAAGTCCATAATTGAAAATGGAGAACAAAACCTCAAGCTGTGGTTTTTCTGCCCAGCAAAACCGAACCTGCGGAACCTCATCTGTGAAGAGGGCTCCGCTTTTGTGAAAGTTCATTAAAAACTGACTCCACTTCTGCAATCACCTGATCGCATCTGCGGTCATCGCATCTGTGATCATCGTAGATGCGGGGACCAAGCCTCACTTGCGATCAAACTATGCACCTGCACCTCAAAATCCGCTTTTGCGACCTCGTACCTATGGTTCCCCACTTCGCAGGTGCGGAAACACAAGCAACAACAGCTTCAGCTGCATTTTTCCAACTCCAAACACTCCAATCACTACCCAAAATCTCCCCGAGGCCCTTGGTGTCACGTCCTGAACCTGGGGGCGAGACCGGCACCCTGTGCCTTACCTATCCTTGTGCACCAACTTGTGACTAAGGGACTCGGAACATGTGATGTCATACTTTGTCCATGAGCCACATTGCAAGACAACTGCGAATGCAGATGAAATATCAATATAAAGTTGGGCCGACAAGGCCGTCATAATTATTGCAGCTGACAAACCAACCAAATATGCATACAAGGCCTACAAGCCCACCATACTGCACTAAATGAAAGAATATGTCTACAAGCCTCTTCTGATCGATATACTGTGATCAGAATAGCTCCCTGACCTACACACACACACACACACACACACACACACACACACACACACATATATATATATATATATATATATATATATATATATATATATATATATATATATACATGATGTACATAAAGCTCTAGACCTGGCAACGCCGAACGACATGGAGCTTATCGATCAAGCTGAAATCAGGCAACACTTAATGAGGAGGTCTACCCGTCTGTCTGTCTCAACCTTCACGCATGAAATATAGCGCTCCCAGAAAAGGGATGTCAGTACGAAATAATGTACCAAATATTTAAGGAAATATACTGAAAGCTGAAACTGAATTGGTAATATAATAACTATAAGTAGCTGTAAGTCAAAGATAATCTGAAAGATATGCTTACCTGCTGATACTGACTCAACTCTCTCAATATAGTAAGTAAAATAGTTGTCCGGCCCTATAAGGCTCGGTATATATATATATAACTGCTCTGCCGTAGTAGGCTCGCTCATAGGCGCTCGGCCGTACTAGGCTCTATATCTCGACCAACTAGGCTCGCTCATAGGCGCGGTATATAATTTACCATCTGATCAGAGGTTTCCCAATAGCGGCCTCCATCGATTATAGCTCGATGGTAATGAAAATACTATAATACTGCATATGTAGACTCTCTTCTTTCTTGACTTGACAAAGAAAATACTCAATTGAATATGATACCGATAAGGAGAATATTTTAACTTACAAAACTAGAAAAATATACATAAATTTTGAGATATGAATTTTTCTTTATGACTCGTTATCAAAATCGTGTATTTACGAGATCATGCCAAAATGAAGAAGGGCTTAGCCTTAACATACTTGGAGTAGAAAAAATCCATATGATATTCTTGAAAAAGGTGTACATCGTACTCCCTTAAAATTGCAAAATCTCTATTCGATCTATTAAAGATCCGTACCCTTCCATGTTAGCTTCAATTTGCTTCAATGTTGGCTTTATGTTTCGTTTTTGATGGTTTCAAAAGGTCTCATGAAGAGCTCCTTATTATTCCCTCAAATGTTGGATATAAGAATCCTTTAATTTTGCTCAAGTTTATCTATCCTTTAATTGAATTTCAAGGCTTTAATCATAACTAGTTGCCACCTAACCAACTTGACTAATGAGTCATTTGATTTGGGTGGTGGCTTGCTTCTACATGGGGTGGGGAAGGGGTTTATAATCTTATCCAATAATTATTATATGGACTATATAATATCCCGCTACCCGGTAATTAACCAATTACCCGCATAATTAAGAATTGGCTCAAATTACTTAAAATTCTACTTATTTTTAATACACTTTATACATCCTACGATCATGGTCATATGGTACCTTGTATGGTACTAGTCCATAAATATCGGGTATTATCGTTCGGCCCGTATTTTATCCCAACATGCCAAACTTGGACGAAAATTCATTTTCTTTGACTTTCTTCCCCTCTCACCTTCACGAATTTACTCATCACTTGTTTGAAATAGCATAATTCCTATAATCTCAAAATAATCTTTTCCTTGGACTGATGTCAATTAGGTTATGACAAATTCAATGTATAATACTACATGGTGTAACATCATCGTAATTTAATACTGTGAAGCGTAACATCATCGTAATGTAGTACTACAAGGCATACCATTATCATAATATCAATACTGCGAGATATAATATCGACGTAATATTGTGGGGCGTAACATCATTCCCCTTTTGGAATATCTGTCCTTGAATGTTGACTGATGCTCTTATCATTTTCATAACTTATAGCTTGTGTGAATACCTTAATACTCTCTTTTTCCTTTTAGGTAGTTGTTCTATGAATAAAGCCAAAAACTATGGAATTCCCCCCCTTTAAGTCCCTTTCCTACATCATGACTTGTGATCGAATTCCTTCCAATCTCGTAACTGTTGCTAACTTCTATCATCCAGCTTCTACGATACTGACCTTGTAAGTGTGCCTATGCGACTCTTCTCTCTTTTCTCATTCAGCTTTTATCCAATCTCTAGGTCTTACTCTGTAAACATATACAAGGCTTAATAGGATGCCTCTCTAGGAATCTATAGGTGTACTGAAGTTCTTCACTCGGTATTTTGTAGAACTTGCGAATATGGCTATTTCTTATTTCATAGACCTAGTTATCCATTGGTATGACTTTACTTCATCTACGTAGGTCATACTATACCATAATTCTTACTTCAATTTATCGTTACTGAGGTCTGCAACCAACTCCAAGTTACTCTCGTTGCTTATCTTTAAAACTGATGGTCCAATCTCATCTCACACTGTTGAAATTTTATCCGTCTATTGTTGATTCACCTTAATGTTGATTCATCATCTACCACTGATAACTTGATCTTTTATGTAACACTGTCGCTAGGGCTTACGTCTCATCGGGGACATCTGGGTAATTAGATTGATCCATCTAGGGGTAATACTATACTTCCATAACCGTACTTTATAGCATCCCAATGTGACTCACCTTCTATAGGTATTTTAGTCCCTTACAATTCATGAAATCCTCCCCCCCATTTTTTTTCTTCTTCAAATCATTACTCAAGCGAAGGCCCAAACGTCATCCTTTATTTATCACAATTACACCCTCATTCTGCTACCAGGGCAGTATCCCATCTCTTCTAAATGCTACGAGTCTTAGACTCCTTTGAGTTGATTCAAGCTATATTGAGCTTTCTATAATTTAGAGGAACCATCAGCTCCATTGTTTTCACGGGCTTAATCCCGAGGACTTATCCATTTTCATCACCTTTTCACTTGTTTTCTTCTTATCTTTACTCTTGTCTTTCAAAAACCTTGTCGTTATATCATACTTTGGCTTGAAATCGATTCCCTTATGCTTTTATGGAACATCAAGCGAGACATCGCATCATCTCTAACTCTTTTTTTACTCTCTAATTAGACCTTTCGGTACTTATAAGCCATAGGCTAGAAGGTATGCTACTGACGACACTGCTATCATTCCTAGATGCTGATTCCCCCCACTTTTAGCCTTTTATCTGTAGTATGTACTACAACCTTCTGCATTTGAGTATCTCGTACGTTGTTCACCTTTACCTTTCTTACCTTAAAATCTTTCATCATATCTTCTATCTCTTTCATGACCTCCCTTCCACAGAGGTATAATTTACGTTCACAATTTGAAGTTCTATTATAATACTTGCACCTCTGGGGCATACATAATTCGGTGGGAGCTTCATATCGATTTCTTATGAGGATGGTACTTCTTCTAACTGGCGTTATCATAGAGGCATTATAGAATATAGTTGTTGTACTATCTCTCGTATACCCTTGATATTAAGAGTAATTCTGCAATATTCTCAATCACGATTTCTATAATTTCCTGGGTCCAATAATCAGACTCCTGATTTACTTCGTTGATGTAACTCTTTAGTTTGCTCTTCCTTCTGATCAGCCTTTATGTAGGCTTAAGCTATCTTCCGATCTGCGGTTCATGGTATAACTTTAGCCCTTTCATGGATGCTATGGAATGTTCAGGATATAATCTTCTAACAATTCAATCCTTTGTCTATGACATGGACTCAATTCTTTCTTTTAACTTATACCAGAGTCTTCTACGACTGTATGATTGTCAACATATATGTTGCATGGATTATCCAAACTTTTAAGTGCGTTCGTAATGTAACTAATTTGGGATCATTGATTGAATAATTCCTTTCGTTCCTTCTTAGCTTTATTTAATATAAGTTATTACTTTTCCTGGTCTTTCTGCCCCCTTGTTGCGTGTATATTTATCTTATCATAGCTCCTACGCATGCCGGAGGTATCGTGCAACTCATATGATCTCGAATATTACTTTTAATTTTACTTCCCGTTCATTAGTCACGATAGGTGCCACTTTCCTTTGGAGTGCTTACAATGTTGTCGTGCGACTGTTGTTACATGACCATTTCCTTTTTAGGTTATTGTGCTTAGGTTGCAGCCTTCGTCCTTATTTCTTCAGCTAGTCTTTCGTTGTAGTACCTAAGAAGAACCCTTGACTCTTGTAAAGCTGTGAGCTTGTTACTGACCTTTTGATGTCCTTCCTTGCCTATAAACATTCGTAGTTGCTTAGCTCTATGCCTTTGTGCTTGTAGGGTTGTTCCTGAACTTATATTTTGACTGTCTTCCCTGTGGCACTTTCTTTTATCCCCGTAACACTCACACGGTACCTTTAACTAACCAGACTTTTATTTGAATATATATCAAGTATTATAATGACATTACTGCGGGGCTGAATTCCCCATGTTGGGGTTTATTACATTTATCTTGCATGATGTGCTAATTTGTTCGTAACCTCTTGTCTAGTCATGACTAGGCTCTTCCTAAATCAATTTCTAACTACTCGTTGGCCCATTCTCATATCCATATTCTGCGTAATCTTTCTTGGGTTATTTCCTTGTCTTAACTTACCTCACTTACTGACTCCTTACCTATTAGTAACATCCCGGACAGGAACCTCACTTCCCTTTCCTGACATCATGCTTACATAATATTTTGGAATCGTAGCATATTTGTAGGATTTTGATAAGTTCAATCCCATCCCTTTCACATTTTTATCGCATTCTTCCTTTATCATTACATATTCCCCCTTTAGAGGAGTACTAAGACTTGGAACTACGACGACCTGCCTATAGATGTTTTTCCTCTCCATCTTTGGCGTCTTTTCGTATCATCAATGACCCTTACTCGCCTTGCGATAATCCTTCTATACCAAGGATAACAAAACTCCTCACTCGCAATAGTGACACTTAGTGTAATTGGCACATATAGTCCATTAAGCTTAACTTTTCTCACATTGCTTGCTTTTGGGAAACGTTTTCCTGAATGACCATTCTCTGAATTCACCATGGATCTTCTTCTGTTGTCCATTCTATTACTGCCGGAATACAATCTGAAATTCTCATGATGCTGACTATTATCATGTTCACCAGTCCATACTGATTTCTATTACTCTGGGGTCTAACTTTCCCTTCTGTTAATGACATTATAGTCACGAACTTATTTCTCTAAATGAGGATGTGACTATATGGCCTATACTCTTTTGTTGTATTAAGACCTATCACCTCTCGTCTCTTTCTTCATTTGACTATAGATTTTGTAACAATCTACCATTGTCATCCATGTATCAAATCTCACTCATAATGTTTCATTATCCCCCTTTGTACTTCCCTGCTAATATTTCTATCTATTACTTTATTCCGAAAATTCGAACAAAACATTCTTTGGCTTTTATCTCCCCTTGCTCCATCCCTTGGCTCTTCGAATTTCCTAACATTCTTTCTCTACTAGGGATGGGAGCCACACTAAGGTAATATTTACCCCTTCCAAGATTCCAGTGCACGTCTTTGTAGTACTCATATCTAGCTGTACTATTTTAGAGTGCACTATCTAGGTATCTCACAAGTAGATCTATTAGCACATTTGTAATATCCTTCGGAAATGTCAACTAACGCAAACCATCCATTCATCATTTTGGGTTACTATAACCCCAGCCGGATCCTGCTATCATGTCCTTTTATTAAACCATATTTTTTAGCTCCCATAGGGAATAACTTAGATCGGTGTGGCCAATTATACATACCTTTGTTACTATTGAAGGTAACTCAAAATGCTTATATCTCTCTTCATGAATAGTAAATAAGGATAATCTTCATTAGCTAGGTACCTCATACCATCTTTCACCTTGCTTCCATTACTTGTTGAAACTTGTATTTATCTTCTGAATCTCTAATTGTCTTTCACCATAAAGGTGGATAAATATTCTTGCCTTAAGGCTCCTTTTCTAGAAGCTCACTGGGTTCTTCTGACTCAACTCTTTCGTAACCGAATTCAATCCCTTACCAACCATATTTCTAAATATAGGCATCGCCGTATTATGAATAAGGTCGAGTTTAGGAAATTGTGCTCTTACAACTGTGCTCTACCACACGATCTAGAGTAAGAAGAAAGAGTGACAGTCCTAAATTCTCTGTAGCCTCTTGCTTATAAGTGTGGTGCACAACACACCTATAAATAAGACTCTACTAGACACAGCTTGTAGACTCCCTAGGACAGAATTGCTCTGATACCACTTTTGTCATGCCTCGAACCTGGGGGCGAGACCGGCACCCGGTGCCTTACCTATCTTTGCGTACCAACTTGCGACTAAAGGGCTCTAAACATGTGGTATCATACTTTGGCCATGGGCCACATTACAAGACAACTTCGAATGCTGACGAAATATCAATATAAAGTTGGGCCGACAAGGCCGTCATAATTATTGCAGCTAACAAACCAACCAAATATACATACAAGGCCTACAAGCCCAACATACTGCACTAACTGACAGGATATGTCTACAAGCCTATACTAATGGATATACTGTGATCGGAATTTCTCCTCGACCTACTCATAATATATATATACACACACAAGATGTACATAAAGCTGATATATATATATATATATATATATATATATATATATATATATATATATATATATATATATATATATATATACACACACACACACACACACACAAGCTCTAGACCCAACAACTCTGAAAGGCATGGAACTTAACGATCAAGCTGAATTCGAGCAACACTTAATGACGAGGTCTACCCGTCTGTCTGTCTGAACCTGCATGCATGAAATGCAGCGCCCCTTGAAAAGGGACGTCAATATGAAATAATGTACCAAGTATGTAAGGTAATATACTGAAAGCTAAAACTGAACTAATAATATAATAACTATAAGTAACTGGAAGTCAAAGATAATCTGAAGTTATGTTTACCTGCTGATACTGACTCAACTCTCTCAATATAGTAAGCAAAATAATTGTCCAAACCTATATGGATCGGTATAGGCGCTCATAGGCTCGCTCATAGGCTATACCGTAGTAGGCTCGCTCATAGGCGCTCGGCCATACTAGGCTCTGTATCTCGACCAACTGGTCTCGCTCATAGGCGCTCGACCATAGTAAGCTCGGTATATAACTTACCATCTGATCAGAGGTTGCCCAATAGGGGCCTGTCCATCGATTATAGCTTGATGTTAATGAAAATACTATAATACTGTATATATAGACTCTCTTCTCTCTTGACTGGACGAAGGAAATACTCAATTGAATATGAGCCCCGATAAGGAGAATATTGTAACTTACAAAACTAGGAAAATATACGTAAATTCCGGGATAAGAATTTTTCTTTGTGCCTCATTATCAAACTCGTGTATTTACGATATCATGCCAAAAATGAAGAAGGGCTTAGCCTTGACATACCTGGAGTAGGGAAAATCCGTATGATATTCTTGAAAAAGGTTTACATCGTACTCCCTTAAAAGTGCAAAATCTCTGTTCAATCTATTAAAGATTTGTACCCTTCCATGTTAGCTTCAATTTGCTTCAATGTTGGCTTTATGTTGCGTTTTTATGGTTTCAGAATGTCTCATGAAGAGTTCCTTATTATTCCTTCAAATGTTGGATATAAGAATCCTTTAATTTTGCTAAAGTTTATCTATCCTTTATTGAATTTCAAGGCTATAATCCTAACTAGATGCTACCTAACCAACATGACAAATGAGTCATTTGATTTGGGTGGTGGCTTGATACCACATGGGGTGGGGGAGGGATTTATAATATTATCCAATAATTAATTTATTGAGTAGACAACATCCTACTACCCGGTAATTAACTAAGAATTGTCTCAAATTACTTAAAATTCTACTTATTTTTGATACACTTTATACATCCTACTATCATGGTCATATGGTACCTTGTATGGTACTAGTCCATAAATATCGGGTATTATCGCTCGGCCCGTATTTTATCCCAACATGCCAAATTTGGACGAAAATTTATTTTCTTTGACTTGCTTCCCCTCTCACCTTCACGAATTTACTCATCACTTGTTTGAAATAGCATAATTCTTATATTCTCCAAATAATCTTTTCCTTGGACTGATCTCAATTACCTTACGACAAATTCAATGTACAATACTATATGGTGCAATATCATCGTAATTTAATACTGCAAAGCATAACATCATCGTAATGTAGTACTACGACGCGTAACATTATCGTAATATAATACTGCGGGACGTAATATCAATGTAATATCACTTGGGACCACAAACAAACATACCAACAGATTCAAAAACATCATACGAACTTAGTCAAACTTTCGGATCACTCAAAACAACATCGAAACGCCAAAATACCATCGGATTCAAGGGTAAGAACCTCTAAACTTCCGAATTACACAAACGATGCCGAAACCCACTAAAATACGTTCGAATGACCTCAGTTTTTTTAAACAAGTCATAAATGGCACGAAAAACCTACTGCAACTTTCAGAAATCCAATCTGATCCCGATATCAAAATTTCAACTACCAACCAAAATCGCCAAAATTAACTTTCACCAATTCAAGCTTAATTCTACAACAAATCTCCAAATCACAGTCCGTATACGCTCCTAAGTCCAAAATTACCTAACAGAGCTAACGGAACCATCAAAATTCAAATTTGAGGTCGTTTACACATAAGTCAACATCCGGTCAACTCTTCCAACTTAAACCTTCTCATAAGTGACTAAGTGCCTCAATTTACTCCAAAACCACTCCGGACCCGAACTAACTAACCTTTAAGTCTAAATACAACTGAATAACACAATAGAAGCAGGAAATGGAGAAACAGGGCTATAACTCTCGAAACGACCGACTGGATCATTACATTGTCCCCCTCTTAAACAAACGTTCATCCTCGAATGGGTCTAGAAACATACATTAAGTCTCAAATAGGTGTGGATATATGCTCCGCATCTCCCGCTTGGTCTCCCAAGTAGCCTCCTCCACATGCTGACCTTTCCACTGCACTTTTACTGAAGCTATATCCTGTGATCTCAACTTTCAGACCTGCCAATCCAAAAAAGCCACCGACTCTATACCATAAGTCAAATCATCATCCAATTGAATCGTGCTGAAATCTAAAACATGAGATGAATCGCCGATATACTTTTGGAAAAGCAAGTTGATAGGCCACCTCCCTAATCCTCCGAAGCACCTCAAACGGCCCAATAAACTGAGGGCTCAACTTGCCCTTCTTTCCAAACCTCATAACACCCTTGATGGGGGAAATCTTCAGCAAGACCTTCTCCCCAACCATGTAAGATACATCACGCACCTTCCTACGAGCATAACTCTTTTGCCTCGACTGCGCCGTATGAAGTCGCTCCTGAATCAACTTCACCTTGTCCAATGCATCCTAAATCAAGTTTGTACCCAGAAGCCTAGCCTTACCCGGCTCAAACCAACCCATTGGAGATCTACACCGCCTCATATATAAAGCTTCATATGGAGCCATCTAAATACTGGACTAATAATTGTTGTTATAAGCAAACTCTGCAAGTGGCAGAAACTGGTCCCATGAACCCCGAAAATCGATGACACAAGCGCGTAACGTGTCCTCCAATATATGAATAGTTCACTCGGACTGTCCGTTCATCTAAGGGTGAAATGTTGTGCTTAACTAAACCTGAGTTCCGAACTCTCGCTGCACGACCCTCCAAAATTGTGATGTAAATTGTGTGCCTCTGTCTGAAATGATAGAAACTGGCACCCCATGAAGGCGAACAATATCTCTAATGTAAATCTTAGCCAACCACTCTAAAGAAAAGGTAGTACTTACAGGAATGAAGTGCGCAAACTTTGTCAGCCGATACACAATCACCCAAATAACATCGAACTTCCTCGAAGTCCGTGGGAGCCCAACTATGAAAACAATGGTGATCTGCTCCCACTTCCACTCTGGAATCTCTATCTTCTGAAGCAAACCATCCAGTCTCTGATGCTCCTATTTCACCTACTGACAATTGAGACACCGAGATCCAAATCCAACTATGTCTTTCTTCATCGTCCTCCGCCAATAGTGTTGTCTCAAATCCAGATACATCTTCGTGGAACCCAGATGGATGAAATACTGTGAGCTGTGGGCCTCCTCAAGAATCAACTTTCGAAGACCATCTACATTAGGCACACATATCCGGCCCTGCATCCTCAATACCCTAACATCAACAGTAGTCACATCTCTAGCATCATCATGAGAACCTTGT
This sequence comes from Nicotiana tabacum, assembly GCF_000715075.1. Classification (NCBI taxonomy): domain Eukaryota; kingdom Viridiplantae; phylum Streptophyta; class Magnoliopsida; order Solanales; family Solanaceae; genus Nicotiana; species Nicotiana tabacum. Next base: position 29,776,121 of record NC_134085.1, read on the forward strand.
CCTTAAGGACAAGTAAAAGAGGATCATCATACTGGCACTCTCTGATACAATCAAACAAGGAAGACCGAGAAACCACACAAGTTAGGACCCGACTGGGGTCCGAAATATCCAACCTCACAAGTTGGTTGGCCAAAGATTGAACATTAACTGCAAGAAGTATCTCCCCAACAAGGATAAATGCAAGACTACCCATACTCATAGTCCACCACATTGGTCTTTTCCAGATGATACAAAATGGCAATGTCATAGTCCTTTTGCGGCTCCAACCATCTCCGCTACCTTAAATTGAGATATTTTTGCTTGAACAAGTGTTGGAGGCTACGATAATCAGCAAACACCTCACAAGACACACCATAGAGATAGTGCCTCCAAATTTTCAACGCGTAAACAATGGCAACCAACTCCAAATCATGAACAGGGTAGTTCTTCTCATGGAGATTCAACTGACACGGAGCATAAGAATTACTCTACCTTCCTGCATGAAAATACACCCGATACCGATTCGAGAGGCATCAAAATACAATAAATAAGAACCGAAAGCTGATGTAAAACTAACACTAGAGTTGTGGTCAAGGCAGTCTTGAGCTTCTGAAAGCTCGCCTCACACTCATCCGACCACCTGAACATAGCACCATTTTAGTTCAATTTGGTCAAGGGTGATATAATAGGCGAGAAACCCTGAACGAATCGATGGTAATAGCCTGTAAACCAAGAAAGTTACGAATATCTGTGGCTGAGGATGGTATGGACCAACTCTGGACCTCCTCTATCTTCTTCGGATCTACCTGAATACCATCACTGGACATCACGTGTCCCAAGAACACTACTGAACTAAGCCAAAACTCACACTTGGAGAACTTAGTGTAAAGCTTCTCCTCCATCAACCGCTGCAACACAATCCGCAAATGTTGGGCATGCTCCTCCTGGCTACGAGAGTACACCAGGATATCATCAATGAATACAATAACAAACGAGTCGAGATAAGGCTGAAACACACTATTCATCGAATGCATGAACGTTGCTGGGGCATTGGTCAGCTCAAAAAACATCACAAGGAACTCATAATGACCATATCGAGTCCTGAAGACTGTCTTACAAATGTCCGAATCCCTACTTTTCAACTGGTGATACCCTAACCTCAAATAAATCTTGGAGAACACCTTCGCTCCTTGAAGCTGGTTAAGTAAATCATCAATACCAGGCAGGGGATACTTGTTCTTGATTGTGACTTTCTTTAATTGCTTGTAATCTATGCACATTCTCATGGAGCCATCCTTCTTCTTCACAAATAAAACTGGTGCACCCCAAGGTGACACACTAGGGTGAATAAACCCCTTATCAAGGAGTTCCTGAAGTTGTTCCTTCAATTCCTTTAACTTCGCTGGTGCAATACAATATGGTGGAATAAAAAAGGGCTGAGTGCCCCCCACCAAATCATTACGGAAGTCAATATCCCTGTTTGACGGCATGCCCGACAGGTTTGCAGGAAACACATTCGAAAAGTCCCTTACCGTTGGAACTGAATCAATAGTAGGAGTCTTTGCACTGACGTCCCTCACAATGGCCAAATAAGAAAGACAACCCTTCCCAACCATCCGCTAGGCCTTCAAGGATGAAATCATTCTACTAGGGACATAATTCAACGAACATTGCCACTCAATCCGTGGCAATCCCGGCATAGCCAATGTCACTGTCTTAGCATGACAGTCCAGAACAGTATGACATAGAGACAACCGATTCATGCCCAATATCACATCAAAGTCAACCATACTAAGCAGCAATAAGTCCACCCTAATCTCTAGTCCCCCAATTGTCACTACACACGACCGATATACACGGTCCACAACAATAGTATCACACACCGGAGTAGATACATGAATAGATGAAACAAGATACGCGAGGGGCGTATCCAAATAATAGGCAAAATACGACGACACATATGAAAAAGTGGAACCAGGATCAAATAATACAGAGGCATCCCTGTGGAAAACTAATAATACCTATGATCACAACATTTATAGCAATAGCATCGATTCTTGCAAGGAGTGCATAGAAATGGGCCTGACCGCCACCAGATCGACCTCTCCCTCTAGGGCGACCCCTAGGTGACTGACCTCCACCCCGAGCTGGTTAGGTGGGTGGTGAAGTAACTAGCGTTGAGGCCGAAGGCTGACTCCTCTACTTGGATGAACATCCCATAAGGTGGGGACAGAACCTCTTGATATGACCAAAATTTCCACACTCAAAGCAACCTCTACCAGCCACTGGCAATGGGGACTGATGGGAGCCTCAAGCACCGGGATACCCACTAGAAAGACCAGGCATAGATGAACCCTAAGTTGATGGCGCATGAGACGAACTCTAAGCTGGAAGAGCACTGAGAGATAAGTGGCCCTGCTGAGAACTGTGAGAACCATGGCTAAGTGATGCACCACGGTGAACTAGACGAGCCGTCTGAGCATGCCTGAAGGGACGACCCCTGCCGCGGTGAAACTAACCTCCAGAAGGAACACCACCAAAACTACCTGAAAAGTAGTGAACAAGACCCCACTGGTTTCCAGAATACTTGTTGTACGGAGAATCCTCTAACACTTATCGAAGAAACCTTGGGCGTCCTCGCTCTCTGCACCACTAAAAGTCGGAGGCTGAAGTTTACCAAACCTCTCCAATCTATGCTGCTCATCATCAAGCATGACAAGAACCACATAGTCTTGAGCAGCTACAACCGGCTGGGTTAGTGGTGCCCCTGTTGTCTGAAGTCCCTGCACCACCTACTTAGGTGTGTGGGTGGCGGGATGTTGCTTCCGAAACAGAGACCACCTGAGCAAGACTAGTGCAAAAGGTCAAATCTGAGCTAAGGCCTCCTGAAGGCATGAGATTAGGGGTGTTCGTCGATCAGTACAATACGGTATTTAGACAATTTGGTTCGGTATTTTCGGTATTCGGTTTCTTAAAATCCTATACCAATACCGTACCTAATTAAATTCGGTATGATTTGGCTTTTCTCCTTTCGGTTTCGGTTTATTCGGTTAGGTAACTTCGATTTATTCAGTTTGAATACTAACTATTGCATAGAGCCATAGACTCTAATATTCTTAAATTAAATACTCAAATATGCAAAACTGAAAATATTTTTTGACAAAAATTTTGTCCAACTCTAGCAAATATCTACCCAAATAGAGAAAATTGTATATAAAAGAATATTTGATCATTAGAAATGTCATGTTACTTGTTTAGAGTTAATTGATGAACTTAGATAATAAAGGAAAGTAAAATTTTAAATTTTTTATATTTATGTTATAATTGATAATATATGTTTTATGTAATATAATAGGTATTTTGGTATGGTATCGGTATTTCTATAGTTTATTTTAAAATACCAAATACCATACCTAATACCTATTTTTTTTTAAAACTTAAACCAAATACCACACCAAATACCAAATTACCGTATACCAAATACCAAAATTTTCAGTTTCGGTATTGTAATTTGGTATTTACCAAATTATGCACAGACTACCTAGGATAACAATAGGCATGGCCGGTGCCTAAGCTGGTCCTGCTGGTGCATCTACCACAGGAACCTGATCCTTAACTAGGGCAACTGGTGGATCTGTAGGTGCCTCCCTAGCCGTTTTGCGGGTTGCACCCTTGCCCCTACCACAGCCTTTACCACGACCTCGACCTCTCATGATCCCAACTAGTGGTACTGGTGGTTGTCTGTTCTGACCGGTAGCACGTGTCCTCACCATCTGTGAGAGAATAGAATAACAGAAGTTTAGTTACCAGAATCAACCGACTCGTATGACAAGAATTCAAGAATGCGAAGTTTCCTAAGGGTTCTGCAGCCTCTCGAAGATAATTACAGACATCTTCGTACCGATCTGCAACACTCTACTAAACTCGCTTATGACTCATGAAACCTATGTAACCTAGGCTCTTATACCAACTTGTCACGACCCAAAACCCGAAACTAGGCCAGCCTTCGACCCGTCGTGATGGCGCCTATCGTGAAACTAGGCCAGCCTCAACTTAATAACCAACACAATAACAATAAGTTTGAAAACAATAACAGAAGCTTTTAACATTTAAAGAAACTGTTTAAAACATAAGAAATTCCAACATAAGATACAATCCAGCCCAAAACTAGGGTGTCAGTGAGTGCTGGAGCGTCTAAAAGGAGAACATATTTTATTACAACATTTAAGGAGAACAAACAGAAATAAATTTGGATCTGAACTGTATAAGATATATAACTCAACTTCCTCTACATGCCAATGTATCGACTGTATGAAATTTACAATGTTCTCCCACTCTCAAGTGCTCAACCACTCGGTACTGAATATGGCCATCCGGACCAGGGAAATCCATCCCGGAACATATACAACACTGACTGTAAGTCACTCAGTATTGAGGAAAAAAGGCAATCCAACCCTGTGGAGAAATCCATCTCCAGGTATATATAAATATTCAATAAGTCGGTATCGTATATGGCCATCCGACCTAGGAAATCCATCCTCGAACATACTTAACACTAACTATAAGTCAGCAGTTACCGAGTTAAAAATGTAATCCAACCCTGTGGAGAAATCCATCTCCAGATATTAATACTTTGACAAATCTATGTCTAGGTAAATCCATCCCTTGATAATATCAATCGCGCTCACTGGGTGGGTGTTACAGACTCTGGAGGGCCTCCTACAGCCCAAGCATTATCACAAATCAATATAACCACTGCAGTGGGCAACTCGATCCTATAACTATCACTCATAATCAGGCTCTCGGCCTTACTCAGTCATCACTCTCTAGTCTCACCCACGGGCTTACAGTGTCATGGAAACTAGCCCAGAAATAATGATATGTTATGCCAATAATAGCAACTAAGACTGAGATATGATATGATATGCATGCATATGACTAGGTACAAAATAATAGTGAAATCAGTGAGATGATAGCAAGAAACGACCTCTAGGGTCCAAACAGTGTCAGCATGAAGCCCTAACATGATATCTAGCATATTTTACAGCTCAACTACTTTATCACATAATGATAACACGGATATTAACAAGAAAGAGTGATTAAATTGTTCCATGGAATGAACCAGGTCCCGATTCTCATGGTGCACGCTCGTTACTTCGCATGTTCGTCACCTTAATACTATCCACATAACACGTAGTTTGGGGTTTCGAACCCTCAGAACCAAGTTTGAAAGCGTTACTTACCTCAAACCAAGCAAAATCCTACACCACGATGCCTTTGCCTCTCAAATCAGCCTCCAAGCGTACCGAATCTAGCCACAAGCAATACAATACGATCAATATAGGCTAAAGGAATGAATTCCACAAGAAAAGTTCCAAACTATAACCAAAATCCAAAATCAACTAAAACTCATCCCCGGGCCCACGTTTCGGAATCCGACAAAAGTCACAAAACTCGAAAGCCCATTCACTCACGAGTCTAACCATACTAAATTTATCAAAATCTGACCTCATTTTGTTACTCAAATCCACTCCCCAATTCTCAAGCCCTAAATCCCCAAATTTCTTGCTCAAATCCCTAATTAGATGATGAATAAAGCCATGGATTCATGAAAGTTATACCATTATGGGTTAGAATAACTTACCCCTAACGTTGCTCCTTGAAATCCTTCGAAAAATCGCCTTTCTCCAGAGTTACTCAAGTATAAAATTGAAAATTGAGAACAAAACCTCGAGCTGGGGTTTTTCTGCCCAACAAAACCACACATGCGGAACCGCATCTGCGAATAGGGCTCCGCTTCTGCGGAAGTTCATTAAAAACCTGACTCTGCTTCTGCAATCACCTAACCACATCTAAGGTCATTGCAAATGCGGGGACCAAGCCGCATATGTGATCCAATTGCACACCTGCGCTCAAAATCCACTTGTGCGACCTCGCACCTACGGTTCCCACTCAACATGTGCGGAAACACCAACAACAACAGCTTTAACAGCATTTTTCAACCTCCAAACACTCCGATCACTACCTGAAATCACGCTGAGGCCCTTGGGACCACAACCAAATATACCAATAGATCCAACAACACCATACAAACTTAGTCGAACTTTTAGATCACTCCAAACAACATCGAAACGCTAAAATACCCTCGGATTCAAGCTTAAGAACCTCTAAACTTCAGAATTCCATAAACAATGCTGAAACGCACGAAAACACGTCTGAATGACCTCAAATTTTGTACACAAGTCAGACACAAACCTACCCCAACTTCTAGAAATCCAATCTGACCCCGATAACAAAATTTCCAATGCCGACCAAAATCGCAAAATTTCCAACTTTTGCCAATTCAAGCCTAATTATTCTACTGCGGACCTCCAAATCATATTATGTACGCGCTCCTAAGTCCAAATAACCTAACGGAGCTAACAGAACTATCAAAATTCAAATCCGAGGTCATTTACACATAAGTCAACATCCAGTCAACTCTTTCAACTTAAACCTTCTCATAAGAGACTAAGTGTCTCAATTTACTCCAAAACCACTCCGGACCCGAACCAACTAACCCGATAAGTCTAAATACAGCTGAAGAGCACAAAAAAGCAGAAAATGGGGAAACAGGGTCATAACTCTTGAAACAACCGGCTGGGCCATTACAATATCAGTAGTCGATCAACCAGGAGAGTGTCGTCATACCAATGAAGTACCTATGAATCAAAACACAGTGCGTATTTTAAAAATGTACACTCTACTTAAGCCATACTAAATAGTAATATATTCACCTAGTCATCTAAAAGTGTCTATGCTCCTAAGAATTTTGGACCTTCCTTTCAAAACTGAATCATGGCCTTGCTCATGCAAATTTCAATCCCATACAACACACCGCATCTACCATGCCATCATATGAAAAATACGAGAATCTCATAATCCACTTCGGTTCATAAGTAACTACATACTCAATTAGCTAAGAACATTTCATTTTATCTCGTCTAGAAGAAAACCATAATACACAACATGTTCCACACATTGGTAGGAAATATACACTTCGAACTATGGTAGAAACCACTGAGGCCATCTTGAAACTCCTTTTGCACATAACAAAGTCATCAAAACTGAATCCCTCTAACTCAACCAAGCCATGCAGGTTGCCAAAACCCAAGAGCATTACCACGAAACACTTATAGAAACTCACCACATGATAAGCACTCAGAGAACCGATCATATCCATTACCGTGTTGATCCAACCTACTACCAAGCTGTCTTATTTATCCAAGTTTATTTCTAATTGCCTTCGAGTTGATGCTTGTCCTGCCAAAATACCACAATCCATAACCAAAACTCACCACAGTAGGTCCTAACATGAAACCACATGCCTTAAAGACCATAAGCCGCTGAATGCTCTCTTAAGCAACCCAAAAGTACCACAACCGAGATACCCACTCTGAAGAGACCTTATGTGAATTTAAAGTTGTTCTTTTTTACCTTCTTGATACTAAGATGTAGAATCCTTAAGGATATAGAACTGCCACAAGTCCCAATACCATCCAATGTAAATCTCAATCTCTAGCCATATACATATCCTGAAAACTTCCAATTGCTACAGTTAAATCTTGAATCCACTAGAACCATTCTCAAGAGTGTTCTACTCTGCTCAAATCTCAATTAAACTGACTAAACAGACCGAAAACTGTTTCCTTCACCTTCTTGTTACTGGAATATATAATCCACACTTCTAAGCAACTGAGTGAATCTCTACTCCATGCATACTACATCTTTTATGAATAACAACTCAGTCATTCAATGTTTCCCATATACCCATAAAGTGTAACATAACCCGTATCCAGAAATTTTCTTACTCGAGTCATTCTCAAACTCAACCTCTGCAAGTCATAACTGATTCACAAGTATACCTCAAACAGAAACCAATATAACATATGACCATGCAATTAACTTGTCGATAGCAGACTCCTACACTTGGCTCAAAGCCATAGACCAAAACACATAATAAATCACAATGCCCATACTCTATTACTGCCATAATACCGCAGTGAGATTCAACTAAATCCTTCATGAGCTCCTGTAACGCAAACCATTTAATACTTCAAATTATCTACAAATCTCGCACTCACCCTTGTGATGGTCAAGTCAACTACTACAACTGATCAAAACTCAAATTGCAACACATAAAATCCACTGGTAAGAGAGAACCCTCCACAAAACAGCACCACAAATCACACATCCGTAGATTACCTCGCAGGTTGTAACCTACCTACTTAACCTCAAACTGACATCTCTTATACCCTTTCACAGCCATAACTAGGATTGGCAAATGGGCGGGCCGGCTCGGATATGGTTCGGGTCAAAAATGGGTAATGAAAAAATGGAAATATTATTCAACCCGACCCATATTTAATATGGATAAAAATTTGGTTAACCGGCGGACAATATGGATAACCATATTATCCATGACTTCTTACATATGATTGCTTTTGGGATAATTCTTAGTCTCCCTATCTTGAGTAACCCTCAATTTGAGTCTTTACAAATGTAAAAGTTAGACCCATTGGTTATTCATTGGTTACCCATTGGTTAACCATTTTCTAAATGGATAATATGGTTCTTAACCATATTTGACCTATTTTTAAAAAGTTCATTATCCAACCCATTTTTAGTGGATAATATGGGTGGTTAATTGTTTTCTGTTAACCATTTTGCCACCCCTAGCCACAACTACTATGCAATCACTTAATCTTTCTAAGTCTGAACTCATGACAAGACTCAAAAATTCTACTTCACTCCACAATTAAACAACATAAAAGATCCCTCAACATACCCGCAACTCGAGCCAATACGTCAAATCAAGACAAAAACCAAGCACCCAATTTACATCTCAATCAAACTCTTTTCGTCACAATAAAACAATCTGAACACTTCTTATATTCACATCATACTCGTTACATAGCCATCCAACCACTCATTGATCCATAAATTCCACTAATAGGGACACTACCGTGAGTATAAGTCCAAAAGCACGTGCTCACACAAGTGAAATATCCATGCTCAAGTTACAGTCAAAACCCGACCGCAAGTCCTCCAGACTGGCCCATCATTAGTACATCGAGATCACATCTCGCACCTCATCCATGGAATCACAAGCCATCGATGCACAGCTGATACCGAGGGCTCACATGCGCATACGAATGTGTGGAAGCAATTCAAAGAGTTATGCTTCAAGCTGAATCAATGTCGCGTGATAAGGAAAGAAAGATGGGAAGTATATCCTAAATGTCTTGTAGACTCTCGAAGATAGGTATGGACGACATCATACCGATCCGCAATACTCTACTAGACGCTTGCTCTTGACTTGTAGAACCTAGAGCTCTGATACCAATCTGGCACGACCCAAAATCTAACTAGTTGTGATGACACCTAATCCAACCCGTTAGGTAAGCCAACTAACAACTATCGAATTCCAATGAAATCAATAAAATAATTAAATAGAGAAGGTAACTGAATCTTATACATTTCCCAAAAACTAATAGTACAAATCATGAGCTTCTAAGAATAGAGTTTACAAAGATGAAATGAATTAAAGATATCATTTGCTTGAAAAGTACATAAACAGGGTTGTGTGAATCTAAGGCTACCATGAACAAGAGGTAGCTATGATCAGAACGCAGGTACGTCTTTAAATCCATCTCCCATCAAACACAACAACATAAGCAGCCAACATCTGCAAGCAAGGTGCAGAAGTGTAGTATGAGTACAACTGACCCTATGTACTTTATAAGTAACAAACCTAACCATAGATTAAAAGTAGTGACGAGCTGGAACAAAGGTCGGGTCCAACACCAATAGCCAACAGTAGTTCATAACAATGTAAAGCAAGTAATAAAAGAAGTAACTTGAAATTTAAAATGCTCCACTTAGTCATAATTCTCGAAAATAGTTCTGTTTTCATGTATATCAGTGAAAACCCAAATCCTTTACTGAAATCGTAGAAAAATATGAGATAGTTTGAAAATTGTAATTTTTTCCAAAAATCCTTTCAACAATAAATATGATATTTCATTTTATCTCCAAATAGCAAGTGTAAAATACCTCTTGATTCTCATATGTCAATATATGAGAAAAATAAAAAATGATGTGATACCGTATAGCATGAGAAAAATGCATCTCTATGCTTGTATGTCATGTGCATGTCAAATGCGATACGACTCAGTGATGAAGCCATATGCATATTCTTAGAATATCAATTCACTCAGTCCTCCCAATATTCAGTCCCCACACCCACTCAGGCCTCACAGTCACTCAATCATCCCAAATCACTCGGTACTCGCACTCGGGAAGGTACCTGCGCTCACAGGGGGTGTGTACAAGTCAATCATGGCATAAACCAGTAAAACATGATACGGCGTGCATCCCAATCCCATAAATATCCTCACCATCAGGCCTTCAGCCTCACTCAGTCATCAATCTCTCCAGTCTCTCTGGCTCTCAATGTCATGAAATATCAGCCCAAAAATAATAATGTGATGTATCAATAAATAGTAATAGATATTGAGATATGATATGCATATGACTGCGTATGAATGCGTATGTAATGCAATGAAAGCAGATAGCTCAACAACAGAAATGATCTCAGTGGGTCCCAACAGAATAAGCATGTAGCCTAGACATGGATTCTAGCATGGATCACAGCTCAATAGCTCAAATGCTTAGAATTTTATGGTTAGAGGTAAGATCAAGTAACTACACAGCACCACAGAAATAACGGAGTCACAATTCACACAGTGCACGCCCACACTCCCATCATATAGCATGTGCATCACTTAAATACCAATCACATATCACGTAATTCGGGGTTTCATACACTCAGCACTAAGTTTAGAATTATTACATACCTCGAACAAGCCCATTCCAATACCGAGCAAGCCAAGCGATGCTCCAAAAATGACATCTCGCGCGTACCAACCTCTGAATGGCCCAAACTAGCCAAAAGCAACTCAAATACATCAAATAATGCCGAAGGAAACAAACCCATCGATAATTGTTGAATCTTTAATCAAAATCCCAAAATTATCCAAAAGTCAAACATGGGCCCGCACCTCAGAACCCGACAACTCACAAAATCTGACAACCCTATCAATTACGAGTCTAGTCATACTAGTTTCACTCAAATCCGACCCCGACTCAATGTTCCAAACGTAAAAATTCTCTTTATAAAACTTTAGGCTAAAATCCCTAATTTCCTCATTAAAATTCACAATCCAATTACTAAAAACGAACATAGATTCACGAAATATAACCAAAACCCAAGTAGAGAACACTTACCCAACTCATTTGGTGAAAATTGCTTCGAGAATCGCCTCAATCCGAGCTCCATAGCTCCAAAAATTTAAAAATTGTTGAAAGCCTCGAAATAGAGTACTTATACTTCTACCCAGGCATCGTTTCATCTGCGACACACTTGGCCGCTTCTGCGGCATCGCTTCTACGAAGAAGCATAGTAGAAATGGACCTCACACCTGCAGAGAAACATCTGCTCCTACAACATCGCATGTGAGACATAAGGAGTCGCATCTGCTCCAAAGCCCGCTCCTACGCTAAAATCTTGCATCTACGCGCACGCAGGTGTGTTACAATAAATCCTCTTTTGCGGTCTTCCTCACCCATATCTCACCTCACACCTGCGATAGCACTCTCTTTTGCGGTTGGGAATTGTTGATACCCAATTTTTTTCATATATTTTTTAATAAGCAAAATAACTTCAAAATGGCATATATATGCATATATAAATATGCCCAAATATTTTATTATTTTTTCATAATTTTTAAGGTTTTTAAATCAATTTATTTTCCTTTCAATAATTATTTTCAAAATCATTATTTTGGTAATTCATTTGTTGGACTTTTATATTTATGCTAAAATATAGCTAAGATAATTTTTGCATATTTTTACAAATTTATTTAGTATTTTGTAAGCTAAATTGCATATAATTGCAATATTAGCCCTTTTAAGATTCGATTGTATTTTATACTCATAAAATTAAGTGCTGTATTTTTAAATTATTAGTTATATGTTATAAATTATTTTAGTGCTTTCAATTTATTTCCAAAAGTTAATTTACTATTTTTATAATTTTAAAACGGAAAAATTGGCTATTTAAATAATAGCCCAATTACATTTCAATTATAGCATAAATCTGACCTCAATTTAAACCCAATTTCCCAGCCCAATTCTATTTTAAACCTAACCCCTAACCCAATTTAAACAACCCAACCCGGATTCCCCACCTAACCCCTTTAATCCTAGTCGTTGATCATTTATATCAACGACCACCGTCTTCCCTTTCCTTTTTTAAACTTAAACGACCCCTAAACCTACCTCATTTTTCACCAACCGCTGCCCTTGAATCCCCCTACTCTCTCAACTCTCTCGGAAACCTCTCACGAACCCTAGCCGCCGCCATCTAATCCCACCTTAATCCACCTCAACCCCAACCTAATCCATTGCCTCTCATTGTTATTTGAGTTATGTATCAGCCTCCTATGGCTCCTGGGTGCTTGTTTCTATGGTTTAATGGCCAAACCTCGAGGAAATCTAGTCCAGTCCTTGCTCGCCTTCTGTTCATGGATTTTCTCCGGTCATCCATGACCTTTCTCCGTCCATTCATGGCCTTTCAAGGCAGATCCTTGGCTTTCTTGGTTAGATCGGAAACTTTCAAGGTCTTTCTCACCTTTTCTGGGTTTTTCAAAACCCTAATCTTTAAGATCTTTTGATTTTCTTTTAGATCTACCATAGATCTGTGCTTACCATGAATTTCTTAAGTGTTTTCTCGAAAGTTCTTCAACTTTTCTTTCAAAACGACTCTTCATTAGGGTTTTCCTTTAAGTTTTTCAAAAGAACTCTTCTCTGATTTTAATGTTTTTTGTGATTTTGCTATGTTTTGGTCATGTTGTTCTTCTATCTGAGTCAGCATGTTGAAAATCCTAATTCCTTTTTGGTCTCATTCGAGTTCTGAAACTGTTTGTTCAAATATGTGCTTGTTCGATTAAGTTCTTCGTTCTTGTTTGACTTATTTGATTCCGAGTTTTACCATCTTTTAAACTCGATTATTGTGGAAAACCCTAGGTCTTTTGGTCTGAAACTGCTTGTTTGAATGTATGCTTGACTCGATTAAAAGTTCCTTGTTTCAAACTCTCTTTTCTTTATGTGACTTATCTGATTCTGAGTTTTACTATCTTTTAACTCGACTATTGTTGAAACCCTAATTTCTTAAAGGTTTTCCTCACTCGATACTGTGAGACCTTTACTTGTTCCTGATTCTCTTTTGCTATGTTTTCTTCAACGTTGATTCTATGTGACTACCTGACATACTTGACTATTGTGCTTACTATTGAAATCCTAGCCTATTTCTGCTACTATTGTATGTTGTTTCTTTTGCCAATGTGCTTAGCCTCGCATGTTTGATGCTTCCGTTAACTCTACTTATATACTGAAGTGCAGAATCATGTTTCTTCCTAGATTAATCTTGGTCTTATGACTGATTGCAAAAGCTTTTATTTTATGACCCCTAATTTCACTCACATGTTTGAAATTAATTGATTCCTTTCCCTTTACTGTAATGTTTTACTTTGCTGAATCCTTTCCCAAAATAAGCATATTTTGTACTTAGACTTGATTGCTCACTTCATGTTTTTACTACCCCTTATATGGAAATAATCAATTTGTCCCCCGAATTGATTTCTTTCCTTAATTAAACCTGCTACTACCCGTTAAACAGTGATTTCTTAATTAAAGGTAATCATTTGTGTTAATTGATTCTGACTTGTGATTATTTTCATGTTTGTGTTAAAACTTTACTTATCACATCTCCTTCACTCGTTTTTAAAAGCTATAAATACCCACCCCCTCTTCCTTCAAACAAGATGAATATTTTGAGTTCAATAACACATACTCACACTCAAAAATTCTCTCTTTCTTTACTATTATTTGTGCTATTGCTTTGTCTAGTCGGCTGAAAGCCAAGGCTAGACTGTGGAACCTTGCCTGCTTTACCTTTTTTGCACTTTGTTTCTCTACTGGTATGTCCTAGATAATTTTCAAGCATCAACAACAATATGGTTTCTTTAAGTTGTTCCAATTTCCTTCCCTCTTGCCTGCTTCTGCTTATGTTCTGCAATCAAGTTGTATTATTAGCATGCTGTAATATGTCCCATCCCCTTTAAAATTAATGTTTCCCTATGTATGTACTCTGTTAGTCACTTGTTATGTGATTTGCTGACTTATGAATCCCAAACCCTCATATCCCCTCTACGTGTTTTGTATTCTCTGGCTGGTTTGTGGGCATGTCGACATCAGATATTGTTGTGCAAGACCCAAACCTGACCCTTTCTAGGGTCATATGCTTCATACAATGTATTCTCAAAAACCCCTGACCCCTTTGTGTAACTACTGATTTTGTGTAGTTTGAGTTTTGCTACTACTGTTTTCAAATCACCCTTACCATTTACTATCTTTAACCTAGTTTTAAATAAATCTCTTTCGACTGTGTTTTGCAATTTCTCTATATTTTTAGAACTTAGGTTATGCCCCTCTTATGTGAGCCTTGCCTTGGGACCTTTGAGCTCCCTTTGAACTTGGACACATAAGGGATGGCCCTTCCACACTGCACTCATTTCTGTTTGGTTTATTCCATAACTCAGAGAGGAAGTCAGAATCAGGCTTGCTATGGTTGTAACTTCTTATTTTTGCACTTTTTTGATGTAATTCGGTATTTGGTCTGTAATAATTTGTAACAAATATTGGGGTTGGCTAGTGAAAAGGGACGGGGTAACTATGCATATTTTAGCTATTATAAGGGGCAGAGAACATGCCTATAGGATCTGTTCTATTTTAATTCAAGTTCTGCATACTTTACTTTCACGCAGATAGAGAACATGCCTATAGGATTTGTTTAATTAATTCTGCATGTTTTAATACCACACTTAGACACCATACCTATAGGATCTAAATGGCTATAATCAGACATCATGTCCACAAGGTTAAAATCAGCTTTGAAATTAGATGTCATGTCTATAAGATTAAAATCAGTATTTTTCATAGAAATCATGCCTATAGGAATTTCAAGTAAATCCTGCCTGCTTCATTTCACGTTTAATTAGATACCATGCTTATAGGTCCAAAATCAATCTTTGATACTTTGATACAATGTCTATAGAATCTAAAACCAGTTTAATTAAAATCAGTTTGACTCGTACTGTTCTGAATCAGTTTAAGCAACCTACTCCTTTTTATTAATACGGTTTAGAAAGCATGCCTACAGGATCCAAATCGCTCGTTTAAGACTATTACTGCTTTGCTACATTCTGAATTAGTAATAGATATCATGCTTATAGGATATCACCAATACACATTTAGGCAAGCCTTAGGTGATAACAACAAAACTGAATCCGCCTTTGTTTAATTAGCAACTACTACAACCAGTAGGTAAGCCTGATTCGGATTTCTTATCTAAGTTATGTAATAAATTGGTCTGCTTCAACAATTAAAACGTCCTGCCTTAGCACCTTTAAATTCTGACCCTAAATGTTCTTAAGTCATGTTATTTATGTACTTTATTTGAGGAGGTATACTTGAGCCTCATAATTGTTTATGTCTTTCCCCTAATATGCAGTCCTACATGTTTTGTATGTCGCCCTAGACTTTTTACCTTTAAAACCCAAGAGTCAGCCTAAAATCCTTCCTCTATAGGAATAGTAGTCCTAAACCCCTCTGGGACAAATAGGAATGGGACGAGTAATAGAATGTAATAGAAGTCAAGACCAAGCCGTGCTTTAATACCTTAACAGGATGGGAAGGGTAGATATGGATATGATGACCGGTATATTAATACCACGTGTATCCCCTCTTCTGAGGAGTGTCATACCGGGTATCACATTGATGTGATCCATATTATAAATAAACCTAGGACCCCCCTCCTTTTATATTCTCAAGTATTTGTAGAACTATAACTCATTTTGCAAATTTCGCCTTCCAATTGTTTTCAAACTCTTATGTGTCCAAACCTAAATCCCCTACTATTTGAGCCTTTACTTGCGTATCTTCTAATCATACAAAATTCACAAAACTGTCTGGCCGGGAACCATACTAATGGATCCTAAGGGGTTCCTAACACCTTCCCCTTAGGATAATTTCAAGCCCTTACCCTATCTCTGGTTATCAAACAAACTTAGAAATGAACTATATAGGTGTCCTAATGCACCTTAAATCATTAGGTGGCGACTCTTCAAATGCAAACCCAGTTCCCAAAAGGAATGAGTTGTCCCATACCCAAAATGTCATGAACCCAATTTTCCGATGCGAAGAAGAAAAAAGGGGGCACGACAGGAACCTGCGCCTATGGCTCCGTAAGTGCGGTTACACCAGAACCTCCGCCACTAGCCTTAGCCAAATTTTCCAAAATGCTTCAAACCTCGTGTGAAACACACTCGAGCTACTCCCGACCCCGTCGAAACATACCAACAAGTACCATAGCATAACACGTACCTATCGAGGCCTCAAAACACACATAAAACATCGAAACGACGAATCACACCTCAATTCAAAATCAGTGAACTTTGAAACTTCAAACTTTCACAACCGATGCCGAAACCTATCAAACCACGTCCGATTGACCTCAAATTTTGCACATAAGTCAAATTTAACATTAGGGACCTTCTCCAACATCCGGAATCAGAATATGACCCCGATATCAAAATGTCCCCTCCGGTCAAACCCTCTAAAATTCCAACTTTCGTCATTTCAAGCCTAATTCTACCACAGACCTCCAAATCATAATCCGGACGCGCTCCTAAGTCAAAACTCACCCAATGGAGCTAACGGTATCATCAGAATTGCAATCCGAGGTCAAATGCTAAAAAGTCAAACTTGGTCAACTCTTCCAATTTAATACTTCCTAGTTGAGAATCATTCTTTCAAATCAATTCCGAATAACCTAAAAACCAAAATGACGATTCACATAAGTTATAATACATTGAACGATGCTACTCAAGACTTCAAATAGTTGAACGGGATGGAAATGCTCAAAATTACTGGTCGGGTCGTTACACATGCATACGTAGCTATCATGCTCCAAATCTGGGGGCGAGATTGGCACCCGGTGCCTCACCTATCCTTGCGTACCACTTTTCAAGTAAGGGATTTTGAACATATAATATCATACTTTGGCCATGGGCCCCATTGCAAGACAATTTTCAAACGCTAACTAAACATCAATATAAACAGGGCCGATAAGTCCGCATTAACTACTACAACTGGCAAACCAATCAAAATACATACAAGGCTTACAAGCCCAACATACTGCACTAACTGACAGGTTATGTCTACAAGCCACTACTGATGGATATACTGTGATCGGAACAGGTCCCGACATACTCATAACATATATACATATATACACAAGATGTACACTAAATTGCTAGACCCGACAACTCCAAAAGATGGGGAGCTTACTGATAAAGCTGACCACAGGAAACACCTACTAAGGAGGTCTACCCGTATGTCTGTATGAACCTGCACGCATGAAATGCAGCGCCCCTAGAAAGGGACGTCAGTACGAAATAATGTACCGAGTATGTAAGGAGATATACTGAAAGCTGAAACTGAACTGATAATATAATAACTGAAAGTAACTGGGAGTCAAAGATAATCTAAAGATATGCTCACCTGCTGATACTGACTCAACTCTCTCAATATAGTAAGTAAAATAGTTATTCGTCCCTATAAGGCTCGGTATATACATATATATAACTTTTTTGCCATAGTAGGCTCGATTATAGGCGCTTGTCCATACTAGGCTCTGTATCTCGAACAACTAGGCTAGCTCATAGGTGCTCGGCCACAGTAGGCTCGGTATATATCTTACCATTTGATCAGAGGTTGCCCAATGGGGGCCTGCCCATCGATTATAGCTCGATGGTAATGAAAATACTTTAATATTGTATATATAAACTCTCTGCTCTCTTGACTTGAAGAAGGAAATACTTAATTGAATATGAAGTCCCAATAAGGAGAATAATGTAACTTGCTATACTAGCAAAATATACATAAATTCCGGGATATGAATTTTTCTTTATGCCTCGTTATCAAACTTGTGTAATGAAAAGATCAAGCCAAAATGAAGGAAGGGCTTAGCCTTAACATATCTGAGCCGATTCTCTTGACAATTCCTCTAACACACATTAATTGTGAGAAAACACTTGACAGCAAGAACGGAGTAGGGAAGAATCTGTATGATGTTCTTGAAAAAGATTGTACCGTACTTCATGTTACAGCTCATGTTACAGCTATGACCATTGTAAATCGCGTTCAAAAGGGATTATAGAATGTTAAGGTGCATATATTTGCGTAAATCACATTCAAAAGACTTAAAGAATGCTATAACGTTCAAAATGGCTTAAAGAATGCTAAAGTGCATATATTTGTGTAAATCACATTCAAAAGGCTTAAAGAATGTGAATCTTGTTAAAAGCTTTAATAATGTGACACCTTGACATGTCTTATGTCTGTCATTTAGCGGCTTTTAATAACAAATTCATGGGCTGCCACGCTAAAGGTAAGATCCCTCAAACTTATCCAATTTTAATTAATTGATAATTTATTAATCTCCCACTAACCAATAATTAACCAATTACCCACATAATTAAGAATTATCTCAACTTACTTAAAATATTATTCACTTTTAATACACTTTATATAACTTACTATCATGGTCATGTAATACCTTGTATGGCACTAGTCCATAAATACGGGGTATTATAGCTCGGACTGTATTTTGTCCCAAAATGTCAAACTTCGACGAAAATTCATTTTCTTCGATTTGGTTACCCTCTCATTTCCGAGCTTTCATCTCATTTCCGAGCTTTCATCAATTTATTTATCGCGTACTTTCACGTGCGAAACTATGGGGTATAATAGTAACCTCCTCAACAAATAGCACATATCAAATATTCCCCCCTCACAGAGTTAGATAGGAGACTTACCTCGCACCGAAGTTCCATAACCGGCTCCAAAGCCACTCTAACACTTTAAACTGATGTTCGTCGATCCAAAACTAGTCTAACAATGTGCAAACCAATAAAAATATAGTCTAATACCCATAATTAATCAATTTATAATAATTCCCAACTCCGCTTGAAAAGTTAATAAAGTCAACTCTCTGGCCCACGTGCCCGGATTCTGAATTTGTCTGAAGATAAACATTACCCATTATATTACGAACTCAAATATATAATGTATTCCCTATTCCATGTCCAATTTTGTGGTCAAATTCTAAAATTACCAAATTCTAGGATTTCTACCATAATTCCCAAATTCTACAAATTTCTATATTTAAATCCATGTATAATTCATATATTTAACTCATAATGTTAGAAATCACTTACCTAGTGATGAGTGACGAAGAAGCTCCTTCAAAATCGCCCCAAGCTCGGCTCCCATATAAGGTTTGAGATAAAATTAGCCAACACCCGTTTTGCAAACTTATACACCGCCCAGGGCACCTTTTTCGCGATCGCGGAAAATGCCTCGCGATCGCGAAGGCCAAAAAATTCCACTACCCCAAAACCTTCTTTGCTTTCGCGTCCATGACATCGCGTTCACGAAGAGAAAAGGGCTTCTACCCCATTTCCTCATCACGTTCGTGGTAGGGCCTCTACGTTTGTGTCACGCCCCGAAATTTCCACCGTTGGGACTATGATGACGCTTAAAATTTCACTTGCTAGGCAAGCCAACGTTAGAATAATATATCTTTTTTAACAATTTAAATTTAAGTAATGAAGAGGAACTGATTTAACTACAATAATCCAAATATAAATGCGGAAGCTAAAATCTTAAAACATCTGCTACAAATCCCTGAACCTGGTGTCACAAGTACATGACCTTCTAGAATAATACATACAAGGGTCTGAAATAAATACAAAGTTGTTTGAATGAAAATACATAGCTAAATAGAAGAGGACTGTGACTCCAGGAGATGCGGGCGCTGAACAGCCATACCTCAAGTCTCCGCAAATGTCTGATCCGAGCTCTCTATTAGCCGTCGCTGGGACCAACTCCAAAATCTGCATAGTGTGCAGAGTGCAGTATCAGTACAACCGACCCAATGTATTAGTAAGTGTCGAGCCTGACCTCGATGAAGTAGTGACGAGGATAAGGCGAGTCACCTACACTACAACCGGTACGTAGTATATAATAATGATAGAAAATAGGAATACTGAATAGAAAAAAACAATCAACTGAAAATAACAACTACAGCCTCGAGAATAAGTCAGTGTCGTCTAGAATTACGAATCTTTAAGAGTCAAAATACCAAAACAGGAAAACCAACACAGCTCAAGAAATGGAAACATATAGGTTGTTGCGGCGCGCAACCCGATCCCACCAGACAACACAAAATTCTCCCTTATTTCACCGTAATGATATCAACAACAATAAATAATATATATGTTGCGGCGCGCAACCCGATTCCATATATATATATCAGCACGCACCCCGATCCCACCATATCAGTACCAAATACTCACAGCACAATCAAATTAATAGTTCAACCACAAAGCCTTTACAGCCAATAAATACCAACAGGGAACTTGTACAACAAAGAAATCTATGCGAGTAATAATACACAGCGAGACCAATACAACAATTGACAATTAGAAAGTGCAAGTAAGTCAACTTAAACAAATAACAGGGAGTCATGAAACTATGGAAGAACTAACATCGTGAACAGGAGAAGATATTGAATAACAAGTAGCAATTAAGCATGGAAAACATATAGAACATATAACAGTTAAAACAGGAAAGGAAATAATTAAGGAAAAGCGGTAAAGCAGGGAAAACAGATAATTTGGCGGCGTATAAGCACTCACACCTCGCATATACGCTGCTCACATGAGAAACACATAGAACATAGTCCAGATGCTCCTAATTCCCTCAAGTCAAGGTTAGACACAACACTTACCTCACTTTGCGATCAATTCAAAGCTGTACCGGGGCCTTTCCCTTAGAATCTGCCTCCAAACCACTCGAATCTAGCCACAATTAATTCAATAACATCAAATATTGCTAAAGGAATAAACTACAATTCAGAAATTTAGATTTCCCAAACTTTTCCCCAAAAGTCAAAAATCGACCCCTGATCCCCTTGGTCAAAACTTGATGTTCGGACCAAAATCTATTTACCCATTCACCCCCGAGCCCGATTATATAATTTTTTTCGAAATCCGACCTCAATTCGTGGTCTAAATTCCAATAATATAAAAATCTCTAATTCTACCCAAACCCCCAATTTACAGCATGAAAATCCTAGATTTTAGGTTGAAAACTCATGAAATGTAATGGGTAATTGAAAGAAAGTACGTTAGAATCACTTACTAATAATTTGGGGAAGAAAATATGTTGGAAATATCATCTCTAGGCTTTCTAACTTTTGGAAATTTGAAAAAATGGCAAAAATCCCGCAATGGGACTATTTTTATCACTAGGCGTTAGTGTTCATCACGTTCGCATGAACACTGACGCATTTGCGAAGAGTAGGGCTTAAGTGACCTACGCGATCGTGAGTAAATATACGCGTTCGCGAAGGTCTGCCCCCCCCCCCCCCGACCTCCGCGTTCGCAAGACTGGGCTCGTGTTCGCATAGAGTTACCTCAATTCCCCTACCCAGCCTACCTAGTGTTACGCGTTCGCGTGTGATGGGTCTTCTTCGCGTAGAGCAATCCCCCCAATGCTCCGCGTTCGTGACCACCGTCTCGCACTTGTGTAGTGTAAAATCCTTCCCTAGCCCAGATCCCGTTCGCAATCACGAGAATGGCTTCGCGATCACGAAGCACAACATACTAGAAAACCAGCTGCAGCAAAACACTAGATTTTTTTAGTTCATTTCACCCCGTAGCCTATCCGAAACTCACCCGAGACCTCGAAGCTCCAAACCAACCATGCACACAAGTTCTAAAACATCATACGAACTTGCTCGCACGATCAAATTGCCAAAACAACACCTAGAACTATGAATAAAACACCAAATTAAATGAAATTTTCAAGAAAATATTAAAAATTATATTTTCACAACTAGATATCCGAATCACATCAAACTAACTTTGTTTCTCACCAAATTTCACTGACAAGTCATAAATATTATAATGGACATGTACTGGGCTCCAGAACCAAAATACGGACTCGGTATCAACAAAACCAAACATCAATCAATTCTTAAAAGCCATTAAACTTTCAGACTTTTAATTTTCAACAAAAATTCATATCTCGAACTAGGGACCTCAGAATTCAATTTTGAGCACGCCTAGGTCCCAAATTACAATAAAGACCCACGAGGACCGTTGAAATATGAATCCGGGTATGTTTACTCAGAAAATTGACCAAAACTCAATTTAATTTTTTAGGCAAAAATTCTTATTTTTATCAGTTTTTAACATATGAGCTTTCCGGTAAAATACCCGGACCGTGCATGCAAATCGAGGAAGGCTAAAATATGATCTTTAAGGTTTTAGAACATAGTAGTTCTAAAACATGAGATAACCTATCGGGTCATTACATTTCGCGAAACATTGCCAGGCCCACCTACGCGTTCGCAGGCCCTTTTCGCGTTTGCGTAGGGCAATCAGATGCCCCCCCCCCTCAAATTTCCTTCTTTGTGATCGCGGGACAATCTTCGCGATTGTGAAACACACCAGTACACCAGCACACCAGTAGCAACAAACCAGCCAAACTTGATCTTGAACCACCCCGAAACTCACTTGGGCCCCCTCAGGAACCCATTCAATCACACCAACCAGTCTCAAAATATGACACGAACCTGCTCGAGGCCTCAAATCACACCAAACAATATGAAAACTACGAATCGACGATCGAAATACTTCTTCAAACTTTCAAACATCCATGAACACATCCGAATTATATCAAAATATTCTGGAATGACGCCAAACTTTACATACAAGTCACAAATCAAAATACGAACCTATTCCAAGGCTCGAAACCCCAAACAGACATCGATAACACCAAAGTCAACTTCAATTGAACATAAGAAATTTTTAAACTTTCAAAATGGAAACTTTCTATAATAAGCGCTGAAATGTTGCCGGACCACCCGATACTCAACTCAAAAATACGCCCAAGTCTAAAAACATCATACGAACCTATTGGAACCTTCAAATCCCGATTCCGAGGTCGTAACCTTAGTCAACTCTTCCAATTTAAAGCTTCCGAAATTAGAAATTTTCATCTGAATCAACTCTGAACTTTCCCAAATTCAATTCCGACCACATGTACAAGTCATAAACACGTGAATTGAAGCTACTTAAGGCCTCAAACCACCAAACGATGCACTAGAGCTCAAAGTGAACGGTCAGGTCGGGTCGTTAGAAGCATCATAGCTAATGGACAAAGATCTCCGACGACGCCAAGGCGAGGTACACGTGTACGTGTCGATGCTTTGTGCCGAAGGCGGCATAAAATTGGGTGGGGGAGAGTGTCAGGGGCTACCACATCATCATGTCACGTAGATGCCACTTGGCATATATTTTTTCCATATGGAAAGCTTAAATATGAAATAGACTACCACATGTAGGAAGGTTCTAGAAAAAATATGGAGATTTCTCATGGAAGAACTTAGAACTCTATGGAACTTCTAGAAAAGTCATTAGAAGATTCTAGAGAAATGACTCACTTGTAAATAATAAAGGGCTTGTGTAATAATTTTTATTTACTCACTAGCCTTTAAGAGACTAGTATATAAAGGGGGATATTCATTTGTAAATCAACAAGCAAAACAATCTAGTTTTCCACAATAAAAAGCTTTCTTTGACAAATTTCTCGTCTTCTTATCGAACATTCCTTTAGCGATCTTGAGTGTAACATTTTACGCTGACTTGGTATAGTAAGATCGTGCGCAAGTTGTGCAAGATTGTAAGAAAGTTGTCAAGATTGTAAGAACGTGACATAGTCTACATTAATTTCAACGATTTGAAAGTCTTTCGAGGGGCATATAGTAATTACACGTTACTGAAAACGACCCTAAATAAGTATCTCATGTCATTTCAATTATTTCAAAATTGATTTGGCAGCATAGTAAATATTCTTTTTCTCTATATTTTAACTTAATACTGCACTTTTGCTCAAATAATGTTTTACTAATAAGTGGCTAGTTCAAATAACATTTAACTTATTATAACAAGAGGAGTACGGCAGTTGTGATGTTATTGCTTCATGACTTAATCGACAGACGAGATACAAAGTGATTAAAAAAAAATGTGTTCGCTGTCAGCAAAGCAAAGGGAAGTTAAGAGAGAGAAAAAAAACGCAGATATATCTTCATTTCTGGGAAATATTTTTTTGTGTCTCGTACAACTTACACTAGTTTTGTGGACTCAGATTTCTGTGGATTCAGAAGTGTAAGATTAGGGTCTACAAATTTGTGAGATAAAAAAAAGCCTCATACAACTAGTGTAAATTATATGAGACACAAAATAAAACTTCTCTCATTTCTCAATGTCAATACTTCTACTGTCAATTGAAATTTTGTCGTTCTTCAAGTAGTATGTGAGTTGCACCAAGCTTGACATACAAAGATCCGTACCCCTCTATTTATAGTATTGCAGAGCTTCCCTGTATAAGGCACAGAATTATGCACGTACGCAATCATCTTGGCCACTTACCTAGCTACTTGAATGCTACGCGCTGCTGTTACAACTCACAACCAAGTACCAACATATAGATTCAAGCAGAATCACATGCTTTAGTACTGCCTTTGAGTTATTGTATGCCCAGAGCTTGTCTTCCTCTTCCTATGCTACAACTATATACTACTTCTGGCAGGAAATGTATAATTTGTTGATGGGAAACGCTTCATTCTTAAAATAGATTTTGTGGGATGGGAATTTGAATTAGTCACTTGGAGTGTTTAATTGGTAATGGGACAGTTGAGGTGTTTGTATGGTCATTAAGGACAATATAAAAGGGTCGTTTATGTATTTCGGCTTGATTTTTCGAATATGTCACTTCTGGCTTGTGTTCTACTTTACGTGCAACTATTACCTCTAAGAAGTTAAAGTGGTTCTATTTTAGTGAAAGTTTATCTTAAATATTTTAAATTATTCATTATTCTGATTTATCGTACTTTTCATGTAATTGTATTATTTATTTAAAAACTTGAAATGTCTATATTGAAATTTACACCAAAAGTAAGTAGATTAACACACATACTATGTATGAATCCTACCACATAAAATTGAAATGAAAGGAATATCGACTGCATTAATACACATATCAACACAGTTGCAGAATCAAAAAATTTAGATAACATGGGTTCTAGGTTGAGATAGCAACTAACAATAAATATATGTATATAGAGTTTGACTCTAACATAATGAATTCTGTCAAAGTCGCAAACCTGTGAAATGGATCATTGCTTATCAAGTCCTTGTGTTATCATTATTTTCCTCTAATCTCCATTCCACCCCCACCCCCAACTAACCCACTGTTGCATCTGCAGTAGTGGAAGATAGTCGGGCGTACTTTCGAGACAAGGCCAATTACTAGCAAGTTTGGCTAAAGATTAGAGACAAAACTAAATACTCCGTACACATATATTTCTTAGTAGCTTTTACTTTTTTTCCTTTAAACTATCTCGGCTTAGCTCAAATTCGAGTACCCTATACAAATAAAGGTTTATCTTACAAGAAACTAGGACGGTAATTAATCGACGAACTGTAGCACTTAAATTGGACAACCAGTTTTTAATAGTAGGAGATGACTAATCTTGCGTAAGCTTCACAGCACCGACCGATATTTACAGTGTCTCAAATAAGAGAAAAGGAGGGACAAAAATTAAGAAAGAAATTAGGAAAGAAGTTATCTCTGGACTTGAAATTCGATATATATATTCTATATAGTCCTGTCAAGTTCCAAATAGTCCCTTTGTTGTTTTGGAAATATGGGTTCTTTTCGTTTTTCAAGGTATCTATGTTCGAAACGGACAGGCCTGATTAATTCGGATACGCCGCCGTAGGAAGCCCGATAATAAGGGGGTTTTAGCGCTCCGTTCAAAAGAAATCCACCCGAAACTATTGGTTAAGGTTGAAGAAACATTTATTGTTCTACCACATTTTTTAGGGTAAAACATGTACTCGCGTTACAAACATTAATATTTCAAGCCCTTAAACTTGGTATTCTCGTTTTTTCCACTCCTTATCATCTTAAGTCGCTAATATTTGAAGCCTTTAAACTTGGCACTCTCCGTTTTCTGAACTCCTTATCGTCATAAATCTCTAACTAATCTCTACATATATGATTTAACATCTGATAGGTACAGTTCCATGCATGTACACTTAAATCTCTCTCTCTCTCTCTAAACGAGAAGAAGAAGAAGAATGTTCATTAAAGTATGTGAAGCTGTTATACCAGAACAACCTGATGTTTTCTTTCTTTATACATTTTATGCAAAAAAACATCTAACCTCATCAATTTTTCCCCACATTTCATTCTCTAAGGTATTTTCTTATCTGTCTGCGGATCCAACATAACTTGCTCATAAGTAGCTAGCCCAGGTAGTCTACACCGTTGGCCCAAGAACCCGTACACACACAAAACAAGAACATAGGTGTACCACCTTAGGCTTGACATTATGGATTTAATTCTGGGATGGTGTTTGGCCGCGCCACTCTCCTCAGATATGCATGCCATAAATTTTAATATACACTTGTATGGTGTAAAAAGTACCCAATCAACGCATCTGTTGCAGCAGAAAACCTTGCTATATATTGCAGGTTACTAATTTCTCTTATTATAACGATCCGGGGCAGAAGTAGTGTGCTAGTTATGGGTTCAACTGAATCCATAACTTGCGACCCATATTAAAAATTTACATAAAAATTCATTAAAATTACAAAAATAGTAGATACGAACACAAAACTTAAAAAAATATGACGGGTTCAATTCTAAAAATCTTAAAACATGAACTCATAAAGTTTAAATCCTGGATCCGCCTCTGTTCACGATTATCTATAATTCTATTTTACGTCCTAGCAAATCTTTAGTGGGTCAGGTTCAAGAATTTAGTCACTTCATGGATGTTCACTTGCTTCTCTCCTTTATTTTTGAGAACAGAAAAAGAAGAGTAAAGAGAGAATTCCATATACTAAAATCATTTCATTTACATAACGTCTTCTTCTTTCTGAAAATTCAAGGAGGCAGGCTAATTAAAGCAGTGGTAATTCTTAAAATTGTCTGTCATGAATAACAAAAGCTTTAAATTTCCTGCATGAACTGATGGAGAAAAACAGAAACTTTGGTCCTCAAGATTAATGAATTTTAATTAGCTTTAGACTAGAGTACTAGTAATTCACAAGTGTAGATCTAAACTCACATGATCTTTAACTCCGGCCTTTGTTTTATATCCGAACCCTCTTTGAGAACTTGAGCTATTGATGATTGGAGAAGGCTTGAAATCCTCATTATTAGCAGCAAACACTGGCAATGGCTGCATATTCATCGATCGCTCACGGCCAAAATTAGGCGAAGACGAAGAAGTATGATGAACATTAGTTGCTGCAGGAATCCTCCATAAAGCTAAAGGACTTCCATTTATAGGAGTTTGATGAGAATTATAAGGGGTAGTAACAGTACTATTAACATGGTGTTGGCTTCCATAAAACCTAGTAGCATTGTTAATATTGTTGGTTGTGTAGTGATGATGATAAGCTGCTGTTGGTGCACTACCAAGACGATGGTAATTCATTATTCCATAAATATTTGCCTCTGTTAAAGCACCGTGTACCATTGCAGATTGAAGATGAGCTCTTTTAGCATGCTGGCGTTCTCTCTTATGAGCATTTTGATGTCCTCCTAGTGCTTGTGAAGTCGGGAAATTCCTGCAACAATAATGGCACTCGAATTTCCGACTGCTCTCACTGTTGTTGCTAATATGGTCTTTGATTTCTTCTTGGCTAGGGTTTGTTTCAATAGATTCTGACTCATCTGTTGCAGCCATGGAGTCACCAGCAGTACCAAATTCTTTGCCAAAAAGCCTAATGGCCTTTTCTTTAGCTGGTGCTGGTCGAATAAAGGGTAGCTGAGAGAAGGACTCCACGTTCATGAAATCACGAGTTTCTCTGTCTGTTTTCTCCATGGATATT
This sequence comes from Nicotiana tabacum, assembly GCF_000715075.1. Lineage (NCBI taxonomy): Eukaryota > Viridiplantae > Streptophyta > Magnoliopsida > Solanales > Solanaceae > Nicotiana > Nicotiana tabacum. The sequence continues at coordinate 29,804,302 of NC_134085.1, forward strand.
TCTGTACGTGTCTGTGTGAAAATGAACAAAAAGCTAGAAATGAGGGCTTGGAAGAAAAAAGAGTAGAAGGCTAAAGCAGAAGCAAAGGAGTTTGTTGTCTATATTTCTTGAGTTGGAAAGAGGACGGGGAGGGAGTAAAGGGGTTGGGGAGGGGGGCGGCTTAGAGGGACCAATGATAAATGAAGTGGTCTGATCCAAGGATAATTGGAGCTGACCCCTTCAACATATTTGTGTGATTCCTGAGCATTTCACACAACTAAAAGATTTAATTATGTCCAACTTTCTTAAAACACAAGACATTTATCTCGCTTATGCCTGAATAATATCTACACCTAAATATATCCTTTTGTCTTAACATATTTGCAACAAATCACCATTTCTTCTTTTAATGAATGAGAAATATTTCCAAAGATGCAATATGGTTACCATGTTTGGGCGTGAAATCCACATTTAGTTCTTTTAATTCGGTATCTGTCAATTTTATTGAAACATTTGGCCTTAGCTACCTCAATTAATTTCATACCATTCTACTTTAGGGACATACTTAACAAATGAGACAAATTCTGGACCATAGAGTATTTTTTAACAATCAATAGGACTTCAAAAATACTCCCTCCGTTTTAATTTATGTAAACTCATTTAACTGTGCACGAAGTTTAAGAAACGAGAGAAGACTTTTGATCTAGTGGTATAAAATGAGGCACATATATTTTGTGTGACTATAAATCATTGTGTAAAGGTAAATTGTTTCCAAATAAGGAAATGAGTCATTCTTTTTAGCACGGACTAAAAAGGAAATAGGTTCACATAAGTTGAAACGGAGGGAATAGATAACTAGGTTTTGAATTATTTTCCCTAATAGATCTTGTACATGCAATTTAAGTTAGAAGAATAAGAGAAAAAAAACAAATTAGCTATTTCTTGTGGGTCCATCTCTAGCAGGACCAGGTACTTGTAGTTGGTGATTCATCTTTATTAGTGTTTGTTATTTTCTGTTTTTTTTTTTTTTTTTTTTTTTTTTTTTTGGGCTAGTCGTCGGTGGTCCTGTAAATTGATGTAAAAGATAAAAGATTACTAAAACTGCATTATTTGGATGTTACCATACATGTAGAATTTCTGGCACGGTGGTTTCATGTTTCTTTTTCATGACTCGTGAGGGAAAAAACCATAAAATATCACTGAAATTAGTTTTCTAACAAGAGGCAGGTTCATTTATTACAAGTGCTCTAACAAGAGGGTATTTCGTTTACGTATATCTTTTATTTCTGTTTTTAACTGCTGCAAGTGTAACGGCTTTCCTTATTTATAACCCAGTTACTAACTAGTAATACTAATTATCAGAGACATAACAAGATTTTGGCATGATATCTTGTTTTGCAATAATCTTCGATTGGGGTTTCACACAGGCAATCATATATATATATATATATATATATATATATATATATATATATATATTTACATATTTCATTCGCATTTTTACCCTTTAATATTAAATTTCACACTAGACAAAAGAGTCATTTAATTATATTTGCCTAAGAACATTTTATTTTTTTTGTTAAATAAGCTTTCTATTTATCTGAATAATCTGTACAAGTATGTCATCATCCTAAAGCCGGACATGTAGCCCCAGCTTTAGCGTGCATCTATAGCCTCTTCTACTAACTCTAACCTTCTGAAATCTTTACTACTTAGGATCCTGTATCTTATTGCACCTGGTTAGATCTTCTCCTTATTGCTTCATGGATAGAAGTTTAGGTTGCCCATCTGCTTTGCTAGTCTTGGTACTTTGCTTCTTTGAAGTGTATATCTTGTATAATCATCGTCACAATCACATCCTTTGATCTACTTTGTTCTGGAACAGTTTCAGGTTCCTTTCCTGCAGATATAGTAGATGCTCCCAGCTAAAATCATTCTACATATTTTAGCTTTCCCATATTTTCCTCGTGCATTATTTATTGCCAATGTTATGTCCTCGGACCATCCCATTACAGCTCTGTTGACACCCTATCATGTGAATAGTTTTTGCCAGATTGTAGCTGCTATGTTGCATTCAAAGAATAAGTGTTGTGTAGTTCTTGTGCTTGCTCACTTAAAATGCATATCGGGCTACTTTGCATCCCCCATTTGATGAGCCTATCTCTGGTATATAGCCTATTCTGTACAGCCATATATAAGATGAAGGACCACCTTGAACGGCTTTGATTATTACATATCAGCCTCCTCCAATGAACTCTGGAATAATCACCTCGCATGTTGTTATACATTTGCCTTATGGAGAACTTGTCCCTGCTCATAATCTCCTATACTGTTAGCCCAGCCTCCTCGATATATTTCCCTACTTTGAAGATCTTTTACACAACCCAGGATGCCTGCTTTGGTTTTACTTCATTCATATTCCCCTTTATATAGTATGTGTGGACCCATTTGATCCACAATCTATCTTTTTTCTGCCCCAGACTCTAGCATTATTTTAGGATAGTTGCTTTGCTCCATAAGCCAATGTTTGTTATGTTAAATCCACCAGCAAACCTTAGGCAAGCATAAATATTTCTAGGCAATGAGAGCTTTTTTGGAACATTCTACAGCTCCTGTCCAGATGTAGCTTCTGCAAATTCCTTCAATCACGTAAATGATCTTTTTAGGCAACATGAATATTTGAGACTGGATGTATAGCTGTAAGTACACTCATAATCAGCTGCAACCTGATTGTATAAGACAGTAGTTTTGCTGTCCAGGTAGTGATCCTTCCTGTTATCTTGTCTAATAGTGGTTGACATTGCATATTGATAGTCTCTTAGAGCTCAGAGGTACACCTAAGTATCTGAAGGTCAATGTGCCAACTTGGAAGCCTAAAGTTTGCAGAATTTCCTGTTGTATGTTAGGAGCAACTCCTCCAAAATAAACATAGCTTGGCTAGCTAGTAACCCAGATGCCTTAGAAAAATTATCAAAACAAGCATACAATAGCTTTGAAGATATCACATCTCCTCTGCAGAATAGGAGCAGGTTATATGCAAATTCCAACTGCACTGATAGAGGTTATATGCAAATTCCAACTGCACTGATATGCAAATTCAAAACAAGCATACAATAGCTTTATCTATCCCATGTAGTGCCTAATATACTTCGTTTTTGTCGAAAGGTCTAATGAGTGCTTGTTGCTGCCTTCTATTAAGTATAGGACTTGTGTTCATTATATTAGGTTGTATTGCTGACAGTGTTGTATTTGCATTTCCTAGCAATTGCTTGTAGAATTTGAGCATTTCCTCCTTTATGCCCTTCTCTATTTGCAGCATTCTGCCTTTAGTAGACACTAAAGCCTTGATATGGTTTTGTGCTCTCCTATTCTTCATGCTTGCAAAGAAGGATGCTGAATTGGAGTCTTCTAGCTTTAGCAATTGCACCCTAAATTTCTATTTGTATTTGATTTCTTCTATCAAATCCCATTTCTCAAGTTGTATCCTCAGCTCCTTTTCTGCTTCAAATAGCTCATGTGAGTAGTTTGGAGTTCTCATGTCTTCCTGTATATTTCTAAGCTTGCCTATGATGTCTTTGAGTCTTTCTGTGACACCATTAAACTCCTTGACATTTAGTTCTTTGATGTCATTTTTAGCATGCTTCAGCTTCTCCCATATGTCCTTCATATAGTGTGCATTATTAGTTTTCCTCCCGCTGTCCTCTACTACCTTGATGAGAGAATCTAAATATTTTCCTACATCTTTTTTCTGGCATGCCCAATTCAATGCAGAGTGGAGAATGGTCTGGGAAGATAGGGTCCATAACTTGCACTGATAGAGGTGTCATTGTAGTCATCCAGTTTGAGTCGACCATGGCTCTATAAATTCTACTTATGTGATTATTGCTACATGTGTATGATCTTCCAATTGTTTGTAGTTCTGGCATCCCAACTTCTACCATAAACTTTCTAAAATCTCTTGTTTCTGCATCCTGCACTTCTGTACCATGTACTCTGTCTTCTACATTCAATATGGCATTGAAGTCCCCCATTATTAACCAGGGTCCTTGCTGCCACCATTTCATTTGCTCCAGTTGTTTCCATAAGACCATCTTGTCCTATATACTATGTAAGTCATACACTGCAGTGAAGTGATATTCAATGCTCACAGTTATCCCTTTCACTTAAACACGTATGAATTTATGGTGCACATCCAGTTTAGTTATCACTGCAAGGTTGGGGTTCCATAGCAGCCATGCCCTCCCTCTTTATGTTCGAGAAGCATTAGTGATCCAGTCCCATCCAGATGCAATTTTATTAATTATACTTGCAACTTTACTCTCTTGAGCTCTATGCTCTATTTTTGCTATAATAATAATGTTATTCTCTCTAATAAACTCCTTTGTCTCCTTTTGTTTATACAACTTATTCACCCTTCGAACATTCCAAGTAACTATCTTCATCTTGGTAGAAAAGCAAATTGAGTCATGTCCTCCATCCCTATGCTACTTCCTTCCCCCTCTTCATACTGTGCATGTTGTGGTTCCATTCTTTATTGCTTTGCTTCTTCACTGAGTGAATTGAAACCATTTATGCTAACCAACTCTCTCTAGTTGGCCTGCTTTAAACGTCTTCCCAGCTGATTTGCCACGCACTTCTGTCAGCCTTCTTCACCTTCTTTGGCTTTCCCCTTATTGCCTAGTACTTTCTTGTCATTTTTAGTTTCCACTTGTGTTACAGTTTTGCGTTGGTCTGCTTTCACCCATACCTGCTTTGTAGGCTTTTTCATAGTTTTTGGCTGTTGTTCCTGATTCCTTGTGATTTGGATTTGTCTCACATTATCTTTCTGTTGGCAGCAATACCCTACTTGCAAGCATGTAGGACAATACAATGGTCTCCGGTCATATGTTATCTCCTGTTCAAATTTCTCTCTATTAGGATCTTCAACAGTCACATTTGTAGGCTATGATTGTGTGACATCCATCTCAAACCTAAGAATAATTATTTTTCTAATTCTTAGGACTTTGAAATCAACTAAATTTTACTTATTGAATCATTCCTAATTTGAATAAGATAGGAAGTCCTGAAACTAAAATTTTAAATTCTATTTAGATTCTACCACTTCAATCGAAATAAACACATCAAAATTGAGCACTACTGTAAATATTTGTACTTTTATGAAAGTTACGCACCTTACATAAGTAAAATTATATAAAAATTGTAGCTAAATATGTAATATATGAGTTCTAAAATGAAAGCACACTCATAATACTGCATATATATAGGACGATACATAGTGCAAAATTTCTTCCTAAATTGAGTAATTAGATAAATAGGATACAATAATTATTATTTTAAAACACTACCTTTTTCTTTAAATTTCTTTTATAATAACTCAAAAGTAATTTTCAATTTAAAATTTATATAATTTGTTTAAAATTTTATACTCATCAATAAGAGGTACACACGCAATGCGATACCCTAAAAACTAGTTCTATAATAAATTGAAACACAATAGTAGAAGTACATATTATATAATTTCTTTTGTATTGTTGTTTGGACAATATTGTTTGTTAGTATACATTTTTATGTATCAATTCATCCTCTTAGCAGAAGCTTCTAGTTATGGATGTTATTGTGACGACCCGGCCGGTCGTCTCATGAGTTACCGCTCTGTTTTTCCCATTTCTGCTTCTTATTGCTTTGTGTATTAGTTCTATGTGTGATCGGGTTGGTTGGCTCAGGTTCGGAAAGGATTTGGTAAGGTTTGAGACACTTAGTCTCTTTTGAGGAAGCTTAAGTTGGAAAAGTCAACTGGATATTGACTTATGAGTTATAGGGCTCGGATGTGAGTTATGATGGTTTGGATAGCATCGGGAGGTGATTTGAGACTTAGGAGAATGATCAGAATGTGTTTTGGAGGTCCAGAGTAGATTTAGGCTTGAATTGGCGAAATTGGATTTTTGGCATTTTCCGGTTGGTAGGTGAGATTTTGATATAGGGGTCGGAATGGAATTTTGGGAGTTGCAATAGTTTTGTTGAGTTATTTGGGACGTGTGTACAAAATTTCAGGTCATTCGGACTTGGTTTGGTGTACTTTTTGATCAAAAGCGTAATTCGGAAGATTTTGGAAATTTAGGCTTGAATCTGATGTGTTTTTGTTGATTTGATGTTGTTTGGGGTATTTTGAAGATTGATACAAGTTTGAATAAGGTTATGGGATATGTTTGTGCTTTTGGTTGACGTCCCGGGGGCCTCGGGGTGATTTCGGATGGTTGATGGAGAGTTGGAAATTTGGTTTGGCAACTGAAATGTGGAATTTGCAGTCATAACCGCACCTGTGGCTAGGGGACCGCAGGTGCGATCTCGCAGAAGCGAGGTTTTAGTCGTAGAAGCAAAAAGGGCCTGGGGAGGAAGAAACCGCAGAAGCGGTATAATAACCGCAGGTGCGGATGGGCATCGTAGATGCGGAAGTGGGGGTTTATGCAGAAAAACCGCAGAAGCGACGTCTTAGACAGCAAAAGCGGTACCGCAGAAGAGGTAAAATGGCTGTAGATACAAAATTCCTGAGCCAGAAGGTATAAATTATTTCCTTCGTGATATTTGAGTTATTCCACCATTTTTATAAGTCGGTTTTGGAGCTTTTTGGGCGATTTGAAGAAGGATTTCAATGGAACTTCATTGAGGTAAGGATTTTGGACCTAAAACTCGTTCCCTTAGCATATTTTGACGTTGTGATTCTGATTTTGCATAGATTCGAAGCGAGTGGAGGCTGATTCGAGGGGCAAAGGCAACGCGGGCTAGAGTTTGGACCGGATTGAGGTGAGTAATGACTGTAAATATTGTCCTGAGGGTATGAAACCCCGGATTTGCACATCGTTGTGCTATATTGAGGTGGCGCACATGCTTGATGACTAGCGTGGGGTCGTGCACTGTTGGAGAATGTGATTTGGTCCGTCCCGAATGACTATTTTACTGCGTATTTGTTTGAAAACTATTTGCTATCATCATGTTTTGGGCTGAATGCCATATTTGGGCCTCGTGCCAACTATTTGAACCCTTAGGGATTTTTACTGATATTTCCTCACTGTTTTGACTTTATACTTGAACTCAGTCATGTTATATTCTATTGTTCATAATTCAGCCATGTTTACTCTGTCTTAACACTTAAATGATATTCTGGGCTGAGCATCATGTATTACTGTTACCCAAGTGGCTTGTGAGATTCTGACTCAGTAAGGCCGATGGCCTATATTTTGAGGAAACACTTATTATGATTATGAGGTCGAGGGCCTGAGATTTGTACGCCACGAGGTGACTTCTTGATGTGAGGCCGAGAGCCTAGTGATGATGCCACGAGATGGCTTGATATTACACTTGTGCCGTAAAGGGCCCCTCCAGGAGTCTGCACACCCCCAGTGAGTGCGGGTACCCATTGTGATGTGAGATATAGCCCGAGGGGATGGTGTTGTTCTATGATATTGCCCGACAGGCGGATTTTGTTGACATTATGCCTGAGGGGTTATCCTTTATGTGTTTATCTTTCCTAGTTGCCTGTCATTTACCTGCTTAATTGTTAAAAGGGCATTTCATGAAGTTTAAACTGAACTAAAATGGCTTTACATATCTTCACTGATTCACTGTTTTTACTAGCTTTTACTGCTTCATTATAGCCTGTAATGTGCCTTACTTGATTTCATATTTCTCAATCTTTATTTATGATTATTATTCACTGAGTTGGAGTACTCACTTTACTCCCTGCACCCGATGTGCAGATTCAGGCGCTACTAATCCTGCTTGCGAGGATTGAGAGCTCCCGGCAGATTACGGAGTTCACGAGGTAGCTGCTCGGCGTTTGCAGCCCCATGCTTCTCCTCCTTTATATCATTTCCTTTATCTTGTTAGTAATTCTGTAATAGCTTTGTAGATGCTTCCGACTTGTAGTATATTGATAGATGCTCATTACTAGTGACACCCCGATGTCGGGCAATGTGGTTTCCGAAAATTGTATTATTCACCATATTTTGGGATTATTATTATGATTAAGACTTAATTTGTATTATTTAATTGCTTTAAAATGAATTGGGAAAGTGTTGGCTGGCCTTGTCTTCACGAGAGGCGCCATCACGATCGGGTTCGGGTTTAGGGTCGTGACAAGTTGATATCAGAGACTATGTTACATAGGTCTCACGAGTCATGAGCAGGTTTAGTAGAGTCTCTGGATCGGTACGAAGACATCTATATTTATCCTCGAGAGGCTGCAGAACCTTTAGGAAAAGCTTCACATTCTTGAAATTCTTGTCATGCGAATTTGTTGATCCGAGTGCTAAACTTCTATTATTCTATTCTCTCACAGAAGGTGAGGACACGCGTTACCGGCCAGGATGAACGACCACCATTACCACCAGTTGTGGCTACTAGAGGCTGAGGGTACGGTCGTGGTCGCGGTAGGGGCAGAGGTGTGGCATGTGCATCAGCTAGGGCAGCACCTACAGATCCACCCGCTGCCCCAGTTTAGGATCAGGTCCCAGTTGTGGACGCTCCAGCAGCATCAGCTCAGGTACTAGCTGTGCCCCTTGTGATTCCTAGTCTTCAGGAGGCCTTGGCTTAGATTCTATCAATTTGCACTGGCCTAGCTCATACGGTCTTAGTTACTACAGCCGCAGCTACTTCTCAGGCCGGGGGAGGCAATCAGACTCCCGTCGCCCACCCACCTGAGCAAGTCGTGCAAGGACTTCAGACATCGGGGGCACATCCAGCCCAGCTGGTTGCAGCTACTCAGGACTTTGTAGTTCCTACCATGCCAGAGGACGAACATCATAGGTTGGAGAGGTTTGGTAGACTTCAGCATCCGACTTTCAGTGGTGTAGGGGGAGAGGATGCCTAGAGTTTCTTGGATAAGTGTCAGATGATGCTTCGTACAACGGGTATTCTGGAAACCAGCGGGGTCCCTTTCACTACTTATTAGTTTTCTAGAGCTGCCTTCACTTGGTAGGAGGCTTTTAAGAGGCGTAGGCCTATTGGTGCAGCACCCCTTACCTGGCAGCAGTTCTCCGTTCTCTTTCTGGAAAAGTATGTGCTGCAGTCTCACATAGAGGAGCTGCATAGGCAGTTCGAGTGGTTGCGTCAGGGAGATATGACTATGACGCAATGTGAGATAAGGTTCTCCGAGTTAGCTGGTCATGCTATTTGGTTGGTTCCGACATATAGAGAGAGGATTATGAGGTTTGTTGATGGCTCACTTATCAGCTTCGTATTCTTATGACCAGGGAGAGGGTGACTGGTGCTACTTTTGAGGAGGTTGTAGACATTGCTCGTGAGATTGAGTTAGCTCGTCACCAGGAGCGAGAGGATAAAGAGGCCAAAAGGCCTCGAGGATCTGATAGTTATTGTGGGGCTCCTTCAAGAGGTTAGTTTCAGCACAACAGAGGTCATCCATTTAGGCATGCTCAACCAACTCACCCAAGTTATCATGGGGCATCATCGGGTCATAGTTCTCACAATTCTCATCAGGGCCAGTCATCACTTAGTGCCCTTCCAGCTTAGAGTTCGTCCTGTGCTCCATCAGTTTAGGGCTCTTCTAAGCCAGGTGCATCATCTAGTCATTCCGGTGCTAGGAGTTCCCTTCAGTCCCTTTCTCCAGCACCCGAGAGTTGCTATGAGTGTGGAGAGATGGGTCATATGTGGTGGCAGTGTCCTCATCATCTTGTGGGTTCATTTCAGTAGAGGAGTCAGTCATCGGCTTCAGCGGTAGCTACTTCATCACCACCCACCCACCCAGCTAGGGGTGGAGGTCAGTCAGCTAGGGGTCACCCTAGAGGGGGAGGTTGATCAGGTGGTGGTCAGGCCCGTTTCTATACACTTCCAGCTAGACCTGATGTTATTGCTTCCGATGATGTCATTACAGGTATTGTTTCAGTCTGCCATAGAGATGCCTTTGTATTATTTGATCTTGGTTCCACCTTTTTTTATGTGTCATCATACTTTACTCGTTATTTAGGTGTGCCCCGTGAGTCTCTTATTTCACTTGTTCATGTATCTGCCCTAGTGGGCGATACTGTTGTTGTAGACCATGTGTACTGGTCATATGTGGTGACTATTAGGGGTCTAGAGACCCGAGTGGATCTTCTATTATTGTGTATGGTGGATTTCGGTGTCATGTTGGGCATGGATTGGCTATCTCCGTGTTGTGCTATTCTAGACTGTCATGCTAAGACAGTCACATTGGCTATACCGGGTATGCCACGGATTGAGTAGCGAGGGTTGACTGATTATGTTCCCAGTATAGTGATCTCATTCTTGAAGGCCCAGCGTATGGTTGGGAAGGGTTGTCTTTCATATCTAGCCTTTGTGAGAGATGTCGGTGCAGAGACTCCCAGTATTGATTTTGTTCTAGTTGTAAGGGATTTTCCCGATGTGTTTCCTGCAGACCTACCGAGCATGCCACCGGATAGGAATATTGACTTTGGTATTGACCTGGTGCTGGGTACTCAGCCCATTTCTATTCCGTCGTATCGTATGGCACCAGAGGAGTTGAAAGAGCTAAAGAAGCAGCTTCAGGAACTCCTTGATAAGGGGTTCATTCGGCCTAGTGTGTCACCTTGGGGTGCACCGGTTCTATTTGTGAAGAAGAAGGATGACATTATGAGGATGTGCATTGATTATAGGCAGTTGAACAAGGTAACAATTAAGAACATGTATCCTTTGCCTCGCATTAATGATTTATTCAACCAGCTTCGGGGAGCGAGGGTGTTCTCCAAGATTGATCTCCGTTCAGGTTATCACTAGTTGAAGATCATGGATTCGGATATTCTTAAGACAACTTTTAGGACCCGATATGGTCATTATGAGTTCTTGGTAATGTCTTTTGGGCTAACCAATACCCTAGCAGCGTTCATGCATTAGATGAACAGCGTGTTCCAGCCTTATCTCGACTCGTTTGTCATAGTCTTCATTGATGATATTCTGGTGTATTCGCGTAGTTAGGAGGAGCACGCAGAGCATTCGAGAGTTATGTTGCAGAGATTGAGGGAGGAGAAGATTTATGCAAAATTCTCCAAATGTGAGTTTTGGCTCAGCTCAGTGGCTTTCTTGGGGCACGTGGTGTCCAGCGAGGGTATTCAGGTTGATCTGAAGAAGATAAAAGTGGTTCAGAGTTGGCCCAGACCGTCCTCAGCCACAAAGATTCGCAGCTTTCTTGGTTTGGCGGTTTATTATCGCCGGTTTGTTTAGGGATTCTCATCTATCGCATCGCCCTTGACCAAGTTGACTCAGAAGGGTGCTTTATTTGTATGGTCAGATGAGTGTGAGGAGAGCTTTCAGAAGCTTAAGACAACCTTGACCACAATTCCAGTGTTGGTTTTGCCATCAGCTTCAAGTTCATATACCATGTATTGTGATTCTTCGAGAGTTGGTATTGGGTATGTATTGATGCAGGAGGGTAGAGTTATTGCTTATGCTTCTCGTCAGTTAAAGCCCTAGGAGAAGAACTACCATGTTCAAGATTTGAAGTTGACTGCCATAGTTCACGCGTTGAAGATTTGGAGGCATTACTTGTATGGTGTGTCTTGTGAGGTGTTTACTGATCATCGTAGCCTCCAACACTTGTTCAAATAGAAGGATCTCAATTTGATGTAGAGGATATGGTTGGAGTTGCTAAAGGATTATGATATCACTATATTGTACCATCCGGGGAAGGCCAATGTGGTGGTCGATGCTTAGAGCCGAAAGGCGGTGAGTATGGGGAGCTTGCATATATTCCAGTTGGGGAGAGACCTCTTGTAGTTGATGTCCTGGCCTTGACCAATCAGTTCGTGAGGTTAGATATTTTGGAGCCCAATCGAGTATTGGCTTGTGTGGTTTCTCGGTCTTCCTTATATGATTGCATCAGAGAGCGCCATTATGATGATCTGCATTTGCTTGTCCTTAAGGACAGAGTTCAGCATGATGATGCCAAAGATGTGACCATTAGTGATGATGGGGTGTTGAGGATTTATAACTAGGGATTTTGATACATTTTATACCCCTTCTTGCTTATGTTTTGATTAGAAAGTCGTACAAAATAGTCCCAAAAGGCTCACAAGTTGTGCTTGATTGTAGGTTTGATCAACAAAGTGACAAGATGTCAAAGATCAGCTCAAAAAGGAGTGAAACTTGCACAAGTACCAATACAAGAAAAAGCTCAAGCAAAACAGGCCTAATGCGGCCGCACACCATTCTGTGCCGTCCGAACAAGTGAGGTTCAGAGAAGGTGATTTCCAGACCAACAGGCAATGCGGCCGCATGAGATTTTATGCGATCTGCACTGAAGTCACTGCAGCCGCACTTAATTTAGTTCAGTTGCAGAACCAAAGATTAGAGAGGTGCCAATTTTGGAGATTGGAGAAAATGCGGTCCACGCTCCATTTTATGCGGACCGCACTTGAAGCCACCGCAGCCGCACTCGATTCTGTACGGTCTGCATTGCCCGAGTTTAGAGAGCTGGAATTTTATGTCAAGAGCCTTAGTGCGACAGCACATGATTTTGTCCGGTTCGTACTAGCCCCACAGGGGTATTTTTGTCCGAATTTTTTAGCTTAGTACAAATAACTTCTTTTTCCATTTCTAGGTCATCAGATAGTTTTGGTACTGGAGTGCACTCATGACTTCGAATATTTTAGCTATTTTGAGTAATTTTAGCTTCGTTTCAACATTGAATCTTCTAGTTTATCTTAGCATTTAACTAATATGAGTTTTTCTTTATCTATTTCTTTGTTTTCTTCTTTAATTATGAGTAGCTAGACCTATAAGCTAGGGTTGTAGCTCAACCCTAGTGTGGGTAATTGATGGGCCTTGTGTTTTCGGGCTAGATTGACTATGAGTGTTTTAAATTTGGGCTAATTTCATGTTTAATTGCTGAATTGGTGGTTGCAAACACTAGTTTGTGTTTAGTTGATTTTGGCTCTTCTTGAGAAAGAGAGCCTAAGTCTATGAAATTGGTCCAACAAGGAATTGGGGCATACTCAAGAGATTGATAGCCCCAATTAAAGGGTTAAATCTAGAGATAGTAATACACGACTTGAACATTGATTGCTTGTGCAAATTTTGCATACCCAATTGGTCTTGAAAAAGTCAATTCAGGCAAAATCACTCGAACCACCGAGAGGTGTAGAGTGGGTAAAAATCATGCAACGGTTATATCATACTCCCCAAATATGTCAATCATGCCTTAGACTCAAGTATCCGTCAATTGACCACCTAGGCAAAAGTCACTACCCTAGTGCCTTTTAACCATTTGAACAACTCGCAATAGTTTACTCTTAACTTATTCTAATTTAATTTAGCATTGTAGTTTGATAAAATTAGAAGTAAATCAAAAACCCAAAAATGTTAAGAAGTGCAATTTGGAACACATACACAACTCCACTTTAGACAGACACCCGACTCCAGCTTCTAGCTCCCTGTGGAAATCGATCCCGACCTTAATCGGGTAAAAGCTACTTCGACCCTCTCTCGCTACTCAATAGTAGTGCAGGGTTGGCCTCGATCACTTTTTGGCGCCGTTGCCAGGGAGCTAACGGTTTTGTCTATCTATCTAAATAGTTTTGTGTATTGTTCTTCTTTCCTTCTTTGTTACTAATTTTGTTTGTGTCACAACTCAGGTACCAAATGGTAGTGAACAACGCCAATAACCCTCTTGGAAATGTGATTGCGGGGTAGGAGGTAGATGATGTTAGAGATGATGAGGTGCCTCTTGTACCTAAAGGACAACGTAGAGGCCGCCAAGCTAATGCTAATGTTAATGACAATATCCCAGACCCTCCTCTACCACCTCCAAGAGTGGCTCCTAGAGTGCTTCTGACCCAAGGCTATGCAAGTGCTATTGTCCCACCCCGAATCCGGGCGGGTAATTTTCAAATAACCAATGTGATGTTGACCTTACTAGAGCAACGTGGGTACTTCACGAGCGCTGCAAATCATAATACGTACAAACATCTCAAGGGGTTCGTGGATACATGTTGGAGGAGTAAGCAAACTAATGTGTCCGAGGATGCTCTTAGGTTGAGACTCTTCCCATTCTCACTTAGAGGGAAGGCATTAGATTGGCTTGATCGACTTCCCAACCATTCCATCACTACTTGGGATGAGTTGGCAGATAAGTTCATTGCAAAAACTTTCTAACTAGGGCATATGGCTGCATTGAGACATGAGATCTTGGTGTTCAAGAAAGAGCCCACGGAACCTTTGCATGAGATTTGGGAGCGTTATAGAACAACGGTGAAGGAATGCCCCAACAATGATATGAATAAGGCGATGATCCAACAAACCTTCTACTGGGGCATTAATACAACAAACCAATGCATAGTGAACCAACTTACTGGGGGCAACTTCATGAAGCTGTCGTATGATGAGGCTTGTGACATTCTTGACGAGATGGCTGATACTTCTTCCACTTGGCAATGTAGAGCCAATGTGCCCTAGGGTGACCCCACGGTTATTTATTTGCACAAGGAATTGCATGATCATGGGCAGGCTATAGCTGAGTTGACAACCACGATGAACCAACTAGCGAAGGCACAGTTGCAACAAGTTCAAAATCCTTGCCAAGTGAATGCCATAGAGAGTGTTAACATGCTTGTCAACAATAGAAGACAAAGAGGGCAACAAAACCAAGGGAATTCGGAGTAATTTGACAATGATTGTGGTGGATTTCAAAATGATAGTTATGATGAACAAAGTGAAGAGGTGCAATACGTGAATAACTATCAAGGCCAAAGAGGCAATTCTTCCAACCAACAACAATGGAGGCCCCAAGGCAATTGGGGCAATCAACAACAAGACAATGGTAATTGGGGGAACAACAACCAAAACATCAACTGGGGCAATCAAAACAACAATCGAAACAACCAAGGAAATTGGAATGGTAATAACAACAATTGGCGTAGTAATAACAATCAAGGTAGATGGAATAATGGAAACCAAGGAAACCGGGGGCAAGGCTTTCAAAGGCCCTCAATGTACCCACAACCAAATAATCCACCCCCATCTCCATCTCAAGGTCCTAGTTCTTATAGGTAGAATTGAAATGATGTTCGAACAGATGATGAAGAAGAATGCGGACTCGGATGCTCAGTTGGCTTCCCACAATACCTCTATCAGAAACTTGGAGGTGCAGTTAGGCCAAATCTCACAGTCTATAAATACTTGCCTTAAGGGTGCGCTACCAAATGATACGGTAGTGAACCCGAAGGCTAAGAACAATCATGTTATGGTGGTAATAACAAGAAGTGGGAGAGGCAGTGATATGCATGCCTCCAAACAAAAGCAAATTGTGGATGATGATGTTGAGTTGCAAGCAGACGAAGTTCCTTTGGTGGTTGAAAATGTGATTGATGAAAATATGAACAAAGAAGTGAGGATTGATATTCAAGATATCGATATGGAAACCCAAAATAATGTGAACCCGTTTAGGGAACATATAATAGACATGCCAGAGCCAGTTGTGCCTAAAGCCAAGGCTCCTTTGTCAAGGCCACCTCCACCTTATCCTCAAAGGCTTGCGAAGCAGAAAAATGAGAATCAGTTCAAAAAGTTCATTGACATGACGAAGAGCTTATCCATTAATGTGCCTTTAGTGGAGGCTCTTGAATAAATGTCGGGCTATGCTAAATTCATGAAGGACTTGGTAACAAAGAAGAGGTTTATAGATTGTGAAACTATAAAGATGACTCACCAAGATAGTACAATAGTGCATTCAATCGCCCTGAAGCTTGAAGATCTCGGTGCTTTCACCATTTTTTGCACCATTGAGAGTGCGGAGTTTGCTAAAGCTCTATGTGATTTGGGGGCTAGTATCAATTTGATGCCCTATTCCGTTTTCAAGACTTTAGGTATTGGGCAGCCGAGGCCGACTTCCATGAGATTACAAATGGTAGATAGAACGATGAAGAGACCATTGGGTATCATTGATGATGTGCTTGTCCGGGTGGACAAATTTATCTTGCCAGCTGCCTTTGTGATCTTGGATTGTGAGGTAGATTATGAAGTTCCTATCATTTTAGGGAGACCTTTCCTTGCTACAGGGAAGACCTTAGTTGATGTAGAAACAGGGGAACACACCTTCTGGGTGGGTGATGAGAAAGTGGTCTTTCATGTGTGCAAATCAATGAAGCAGGCCAACAGTATCGAGGTGTGTTCTTTTGTGGATCTCGTCACAACAGTGATAATTGATGACACCAATGCAATGATCAATGTGGAGGACCCATTGGAAGCCGTATTATTGAATCTTGATGTCAATGAGGATGCAAGCTGAGTGGAGTGCGTGCATTCTTTACATGGAATAGGCTTTTACTCTTATGAGCCTAGGAAATTATCTTTGGATCTCGAGAATAGAAAGACTCCACCAAAAAACCTTCAATTGAGGAGCCTCCGGTATTGGCGTTAAAACCACTGCCTCCACATCTTAGGAATGAGTTCTTAGGCTCAAATTCTACTTTGCCAGTTATTCTTTCCTCTTGACTTACTAACATGCAGGTTGATGCCACATTGGCGGTACTTCAAAAGCGGAAAAAGGTAATTGGATAGACTTTAGCTGATATTTGGGGGATAAGCCCTGCATTTTGTATGCACAAGATTATTTTGGAAGATGATGCAAATCCCTCCTTGGAGCATCAAAGGAGGTTGAACGAGGCAATGCAAGAAGTTGTGAAAAAAGGAGGTGATCAAGTGGTTGGATGGTGGGGTTGTGTACCCCATATTTGATAGCTCTTGGACTTCACAGGTGCAATGTGTACCGAAGAAGGGTGGCATGACTGTGGTTGTAAATTCACAAAATAAGTTGATTCCTACGAGAACCGTCACTGGTTGGAGGCTATGCATGGACTACGAATAAAGTTACCCGCAAGGATCACTTTCCTTTGCCTTTTCTTGATCAGATGTTAAATTGACTTGCTAGGCGTGCCTTCTACTGTTTCTTGGATGGGTATTCTGGGTACAACCAAATCTTGATTGCTCCGAAAGATTAGGAGAAGACCACATTGACTTGTCCATATGGCACCTTTGCCTTTTCTAGGATGCCTTTTGGGTTATGTAATGCACCAGCTACATTTCAGTAGTGTATGATGGTCATTTTCACCGATATGGTGGAAGACATTTTGGAGGTTTTCATGGATGACTTTAGTGTTGTGGGGGATTCATTTGATGAGTGCTTGAAAAATTTTGATAGGGTCTTGGCCAGTTGTGAAGAAACCAATCTTGTTCTCAATTGGGAGAAATGCCACTTTATGGTGGTCGAGGGCATAGTTCTTAGGCATAAAATTTCAAAGCATGATATCAAGGTAGACAAAGCAAAAATTGATTTTATTTCAAGGCTCCCTCCCCCTACATCTGTCAAGGGAGTCCAAAGTTTTCTTGGGCATGCGGGGTTCTACCGGAGATTTATCAAAGACTTTTCGAAGGTGGTGAATCCTTTGTGCAAGTTATTGGAAAAAGATGCCATGTTCGTGTTTGATCAAAAATGTATGCAAGCCTTTTAACTTCTCAAGCATAAGTTGACCACCACTCCTATCATTACCGCACCTAATTGGAGCTCGCCCTTTGAGCTCATGTGTGATGCGAGCAATGTTTCAATTGGGGCGGTTTTGGGTAATAGAGTGAATAAATGTTTCATCCGGTGTACTATGCGAGCAAGATAATGAATGATGCTCAAGTGAACTACACGGTGACCGAAAAAGAACTTTTGGCTATTGTGTTCGCAATGGAAAAATTTTGGCCGTATCTTTTGGGTGCTAAGGTTATTATTCATACCGACCATGCCGCACTTCGGTACTTGATGACGAAGAATGATTCCAAAGCTAGACTGATACGATGGGTATTGTTACTTCAAGAGTTTGATTTGGAGATTGTGGACCGCAAGGGTAGTGAGAACCAAGTGGCGGACCACTTGTCCCGCTTGGAGGAGGAGGGGAGGCCTCGTGATGGCCTAGAGATTAATGATTTATTTCCCGACGAACAAATCCTTTCGGTGTTGATGAAATATATGCCATGGTTTACCGATATTGCTAATTTTCTTGTGACTGGTATAATCCCGTGTGAGCTCTCTTCTAACCAAAGGAAGAAGCTCAAGCGGGATAGTTTGGATTTCTATTGGGATAAGCCATACTTGTTCAAGATTTTCACGGATGGTATGATCCGAAGGTGTGTCCCGGAGGAAGATCAATTGAGTATCTTGGAGGCTTGTCATTCCTCTCCCTATGGTGGCCATCATGGCGGGGCGAGGACGGCTTCCAAAATTCTTAGTTGTGGGTTTATTGTCCAACTTTGTACAAAGATGCAAGTGAACTTGTGAAGAGGTGTGATGAATGTCAAAGAGGTGGAATTTCGAATAAAGATGAGATGTCTCTCAATATTATTCTTGAGGTTGATATTTTTGATGTGTGAGGCATTGATTTTGTGGGCCCGTTTGTTAGTTCGTGTGGGAACACATACATTCTTATGGCGGTGGACTATTTTTCAAAGTGGGTTAAAGCCGTGGATTTGCCTAACAATGAGGCCCAGAGTATTGTTGCATTTCTCAAGAAAAGCATCTTTACAAGATTTGGTACTCCTCGTGCAATCATAAGTGATGATGGGTCTCATTTTTGCAATAGAGCTTTTGACACTTTGCTTTCAAAGTATGGTGCCAATCACAAAGTTTCTACTCCCTATCATCCTCAAGCAAGTGGTCAAGTTGAAGTCTCCGATAGGGAAATTAAAAGCATATTGTAAAAGATGGTCAATGCAAATAGGACCGATTGGTCAAAGAAGTTGGATGACGCTCTATGGGCTTATAGGACTGCTTACAAGACTCTGATTGGTATGTCTCCGTATCGGTTGGTGTTTGGGAAAGCTTTCCATCTACCGGTTGAGTTAGAGCACAAGGCCATGTGGGCTTTGAGGAAGCTAAATCTTGAATGGGATGTTGCAGCAAATTTTCATGTGGAGCAGCTTAATGAACTTGATGAATTCTGATTCCATGCCTACTCTATTTCGTCCTTGTACAAGGACAAGATGAAGTACCTTTATGATAAATATGCTCATCGCAAGGAGTTCAAAATTGGTGATTTGGTTCTCTTGTTCAACTCTCGGTTACATCTGTTTTCGGGGAAGCTTAAATCAAAATGGAGTGGACCTTTTGAAGTGGTGTGTGTGACCCCATTTGGTGCTCTTGATTTAAAGAACAAAAATGGGGATTTTTTAGTATGAATGGGCATAGGGTCAAGTACTACTTGGAAAAAATTGATGATAGCCACGTGGTGGCACTTCTTCATCTCAAATGATTTGATGGTAACCTGCTTCATGCCGCGACATTAAATCAGGCACTTCTTGGGAGGCAACCCATGTGTTTTTCTTCTTGTTTTTCTTTGATTTTCATGATAGTATAGGATTTATGTTTGGACTAACTGGTTATGAGATGCTACAGGATTGTGTTGATGCAGTATAGGACATAGTGAAAAAAGTGTCAGGTCTCTAAAGTTTCAATGCGGACGCACTACATTTAGCGCGTACTGCATTGATGAAGAATGAAATGTCCAACTCTTTGATGTTTTCCACCACGGACGCATTACATTTTGTGCGGTCCGCGGTGGACCACTGCGGCAACATAGTATTTTGTGCGGACCACAGTGGGTTGCCTTCTCAAACTTAAAACAAGTTCTGTGGTGCGGACCAGTCCATTCTGTGTAGTCCGCATTAGGTTGGTAAGACTAGGCCCCAGGTCCTTTTCTACAAATAGGGCCTAAGACCCTCCTGTTATACTTTTCGATCTCTTGACTCTCAGAACTTATAAATCACTGTTCATCTGTTCTTTTACTCACGCTTGGAATTATTCATCTTAATTTCTTCTCACATCTGGTAACATCACCTTCTTTTTAATTGTTTTTAATTTTGTTATTCCTCCTTTACTTTTTGTTTTCTTGTCTATTATTCTTTTCTTCCCGTATTTTCTACAATTGGTTAGGTTAGGGTAGTTGTTTTCTTGATTAAAGTTGAATTAGGTAGTTAAACTCACTAGGCAAACACTCAGGGACCTTTATTCGGTGTAAAAATGGACATAAAATCAAAAATTTCATAAACCTTAAGTTAGTGCCGCAGCTGGGCACTCAGTGCGGACCATGGTCGATTCTGTGCGGTCCGCGGTGCCTTTGTGCGGTCCGCAATAACATTCTGTGTGGACTGCATTGCTGAAAGCCTTGCAATTTGATCTTTGGGGACTGCGACCGCACAATATTTTGTGCGGTCTGCATAGCCTGGATACAGAGAGCGGGTAGTCTGAACCCCACCTCTGTGCGGACCGCATTGCCATTTTGTGCGGGTCCGCATTGGCCTCTGTGCGTCCGCACTCCATTTTGTGTGGTCCGTACTGTGTCACCTCTGCAACTATCTACAACATTATCTTTTCTGTAACTCTGATCTTAATTGTTTTTATTGATACTAACACGCCTAATGGATGATGTTTGCAGACAATGGTGAAACAAAAAGGCAAGGATTCTAAACAAGCTGGTCGAGGTGAATCCTCCCGGGGAGGAAAACAAAAAATGGTAAGATTGACTACTCAAGCCTGGCAAAACATTAAAAACATGAGGAAGATGATTAAAGTTGCTGATAGGGACATTGACATGTCTGGGAGTGAGTACGAGCCCTCCCGGGAGAAATCTTCAGACTTACTCCCAGGGTACATCCCTGACTGGCCAGAGAGAAATAGACTAAGAGACACTCTTCCCACTTCCCCCGCTACCTAAGCGTCAGTAAATGTATCTTCTAGGTCGTCTAAGGGCTCAGCTGAAGGCAGTGGGGATGAATACTCCACCTCCCCCCACAGCTTCATTATCCGGAGAGGGTGTAGTAGGAGAAGAGGTAGTAGGAGAAGGGGGTGAGCCCTAAGTTGGCGGGGTAGAACGAACTAGAAACCTGAAGGTGTGGCAAGATCGGTTTGTGAGCGAGGTAGCTTATCACAAATTTAGGGAATGGTGGCCGGTGAGGAAGTTAATCCCGAAGAGAAGCTTTGTTGATAGAGACTTATTACCTCACAATCCCAATGTGAGGAGGCAGTTTAGGGAGAGAGTTGGCTAGGAGTATTTCTTTAACAACTATAAGGATAACGAGCACCTGGTCAAGGAGTTCTATACCAATGTTTCCCACATAAAAAAGGGCACAAAAGTGACCAAGGTGTGAAATCTAAAGGTGCTTTTAGACGGGAAAACAATAAATGATTACCTCGGCTTTAATGAGGAGGATGAGGAACTGTATATGGCAAAGATGGAATTGGGAGAGGAGGTCCGTCCCTGGTTGGCACAATATCTGGCAATCCCAGGTACCACCCCCGATTGGCTAAATGCGGGAGTGAAAATTTTGAGAAGAAGTCTGAATTTCGAAGCCAAGGGGTGGGAAACATTTATGTGTAGCATATTGGACCCCACTACTCATGACAACTCCCTCCCTCTTCATCGGGCAGTTTTGGTGGCATTGATCATGGCAGGGTACCCGATTAATATCGAGAAGGTAATGTCTCGGGTAATTACGCAGGTAGTCAGTGAGGGTGACAGAAACTACCCCTTCCCCAGCTTCTTGACCATGTACTTCAGGGACCTGAAAGTTGAAAAGAGGTCATTTGACGAAGACCTCATTCTCATGGTACAATATGCAGGGTGATGACAACCCAAAGAGAAAGAACTTCAAGGGAACAACTACTGCTCCAACTGGCCAGTCTGAAGAGCCAGTTGTGGTAGTGGCTCCTACTCAGCCTGCCTCTACCTCCACAGACATTCCTCCTGGTCCATCCACTTCAGTAGATCCCGAGATACCCTCTTCCCGAGCCTACCTAGTGACTGTACACCGACTGAGCCAGGCTTTTCTCAGCATCAACAACTGGATGTAGACAGCTTCATCCAAGTTGTCTATCCTCACTACTACAGTGGAAGCTCAGTCGGCACCTCCGCAGGTCTCGTAGTCTATCGAGGATGCCCTCAAGGAGATTCTAGCCAACCAGAAGAAAATCCTTGGCACCTAGAAAATGCTCACGGATGCTGTTGATTCACATAACAAGGCTCTCAAGGATCTTGCTAAAGATCACAAGAAGTTGAGGAAGACGCAGGCTTCCAAAGAGTCCGTAAAGGCGCTGAGGTCTGAGGTTGACAGGATGAAGATAGATCATCTGCCTTTGGACTTATTGCTATAGGACCCGGTACCAGTAGCTCATCCCCAGCCTGAGCAGTCCCAGAGGCCTCCCAAGAGGACGAGGATGATTCCTCGAGCAAACGATGCAGTCATCCAGTTGGCAGACCCACCGGAGACTTCAACCAGTCAACCACAAGATGCACCTCAGGAGCCTGTCCAGGTCCAGGCCCAGGTCCCAGCATCAGAGAAGCAGGCTATAGGGAACCAGTTTGAGGTTCCCGAGCATATTGAGGACCCAGGGACCACTCAGGAGCCCATGCAGACAGACGGGCCATAGGAAATCTCTGTATCTTTTTCCCCTTTTCTTTTTGGTGTTTATTTGGTTTAGTTGGCATTGAGGACAATGGCAGCTTTAATTTGAGGTGGTAGGCCCTAATTTTATGGATTTGGATTATTGTATATATTTGACAGTTTTTATGCTTTCTTTATTTTTCATCTTTGGTTTGTATATAATTTTAACATTTCATTACATTTCTCGTACTTTTATTTTACTTTGGGTCTATATATAAAGTTATGTTACATTGTACATATTCATCCCATCTATTGTATATTCAATTAAATCCCCTCTTGTATATATTCATTTTACTTTTGGCAATTTTTCTTTCTTAGCTTCTTATTTATGTTCGTAGCTTCTTGTTCTGAACGTTTGCAATAAGCCTTTAGTTTTCTTAATGCCACAATTCTTTTCAAAGGTGGAGTTTGTTGAACCAGGTGGCTCTTCCCAATGATGGATGGTGTGACAACCTTCTTAAGGGTTTGAGTCCGTTATTCTTTTTGCTTTTTAGTAGTTAGTGGTAAGGGTACCTCAAGCAAAGTTTCACTTGGGCCTATCACATTTGCCTTTGATCTCATGTTCAAAAACAAATTGTTGTGTTTAGGATGATGAAAGTCATGATCTTGAGACTCTTGTGTTGATCGATAATCATCAAGTGGGTTTTCGGGACCATTGTGTGCTCAAATCTTATCTAAGGTCGTTGTGGGCCCCCGACTCTGTGTCTTTAGAAATCCCATAGCTTGTGTGGTGAGAAAATTGCATAGCAAGTCCAAGTTCCGAGCCATTGGTCTAGAACTTGCCTTGAATGTTTTTTGAGGCGAAATCCTAAGTGAATTTTGACTTGAGACATGATTATAGGCTCTCATTGGTCCAAATGATAGCTTGAACACTTCCATAACCTACCAATGATAAGATCCCTAGTCAACCCTTTTGAGCCTTAGACCTTTTTCCTTCAAGAACCATGATACAAGCCTTTATCCGTTCTAAAAGATACCCTTTCTTGGCACTCGATCTTTTCCTTAGCACATGACAAAAGTATAAGTTTGGGGGGAGAGACGAGGATTGCAACAAAGAGGTAAAAAGGCACAAAAATGAAGAAAAGGAAAGACAATAAAAAAGAAAGAAAAGTAAGAAAGCCAAAAAGAATGTTCATTATGTAAGAGAATAAAAAAGGGATTTCAAGAAAAGCAAAGAATGGAAGGTATGGAAAGTTGAAAAAGGAGAAAAGATTTGAAATGAATAATAAAGAGTGACAATGTGTCTCTCTAACCCCTTAGAAAGAAGTGAAAAGACTCAAAAAGTCAAGTGAATGTGTGCCAAAATGAAACAAAAGAAGTGCTTAAGGGAAGATGGATTCTACTTAGACCATACACTGCCTACCTTGAACCAAAAGCCTTCACTATATCTCCGCAAAAGCCCTATATGATCATGAGTTGAATGAACCTTACATTAGTAGTGACTCACATAAGGGGAAAACATATAGTACTTATAGCCGGACTTGTGACTTTTTTTTAGAGAGATGAGTGATTTTCCATTAACCTCGTTCTAAGTGCTACTATTCTAAAGGTGAGTTTTGTTTAGGGAGAGTTGAGGATGTGTGAGTTTGGGTTCCACAATGACCAAAGTAATAGAAAGAGTTCTTTGATGTGTTGAGTTAACTCTTGATGCTCTTGTGTCGCACTTAATCCATGGTGTTTCAAAGAGTAAATGTTGTTAATGATTCATTTGTATTGAGGGCAATTGTTAGTCCCAATTGATGCTAGATGAGGTTACTTTAGGACAACTGGATTTTCTTGGATTTTTCCTTAAAGGGTGGGTCTTATTTTGTTTGCTTGAAGACAAGCAAAAAGTTAAGTTTGGGGGAGTTGATAACTAGGGAGTTTGATACATTTTATACCCCTTCTTGCTTATGTTTTGATTAGAAAGTCATACAAAATAGTCCTAAAAGGCTCACAAGTTGTGCTTGATTGTAGGTTTGATCAACAAAGTGACAAGATGTCAAAGATCAGCTCAAAAAGGAGTGAAACTTGCACAAGTACCAATACAAGAAAAAGCTCAAGCAAAACAGGCCTAATGCGGCCGCACACCATTCTGTGCCGTCCGAACAAGTGAGGTTCAGAGAAGGTGATTTCCAGGCCAACAGGCAATGCGGCCGCATGAGATTTTATGCGATCTGCACTGAAGTCACTGCGGCCGCACTTGATTTAGTGCGGTCCGCAGAAACAAAGAACAAAGAGGTGCAAATTTTAGAGATTAAAGCCAATACGGTCCGCGCACCATTTCATGCGGACCGCACTAGAAGCCACCGGCCGCACTCGATTCTTTGCGGTCCGTATTACCCGAGTTAGGAGAGCTGGAATTTTATTTCAAGAGCCTTAGTGTGGCCACACGTGATTTTGTGTGATCCGCACTAGCCCCGTAGGGGTATTTTTGTCCAAATTTTCAGCTTAGTATAAATAGTTTCTTTTCCCATTATTAGGTCATCAGATAGTTTTGGTACTGGGCTGCGCTTGTGACTTCGAATATTTTAGTTATTTTGAGTAATTTTAGCTTCATTTCAACATTGAATCTTCTAGTTTATCTTAGCATTTAATTAATATGAGTTTTTCTTCATCTATTTCTTTGTTTTCTTCTCTAATTATGAGTAGCTAGACCCATAAGCTAGGGTTGTGGCTCAACCCTAGTATGGGTAATTGATGGGTCTTATGTTTTCTGGATAGATTGACTATGGGCGTTTGATATTTGGGCTAATTTCATGTTTAATTGTTGAATTGGTGGTTGCAAACACTAGTTGTTGTTTAGTTGACTTTGGCTCTTCTTGAGAAAGAGAGCCTGAGTCTTTGAAATTGGTCCAACAACGAATTGGGGCATACTCAAGAGATTGATAGCCCCAATTAAAGGGTTAAACGTAGAGATGGCAATACCCGACTTGAACTTTGATTGCTTGTGCAAATTTCGCATACCCAATTGGTCTTGAGAAAGTCAATTCGGGAAAAATCACTCGAACCACCGAGAGGTGTAGAGTGGGTAAAAATCGTGTAACAGTTATATCATACTCCCCAAATATGTCAATCATGCCTTAGACTCAAGTATCTGTCAATTGACCACCAAGGAAAAAGTCACTATCCTAGTGCCTTTTAACCATTTGAACAACTCGCAATAGTTTACTCTTAGCCTATTATAGTTTAATTTAGCATTTTAGTTTGATAAAATTAAAAGTAAATCAAAAACCCAAAAATGTTAAGAAGTGCAATTTGGAACACATACACAACTCGACTTTAGGCAGACACCTGACTCCAACTTCTAGCTCCCTGTGGAAATCGATCCCGACCTCAATCGGGTAAAAGCTGCTTCGACCCTTTCTCGCTACTCAATAGTAGTGTAGGGTTGGCCTCGATCAAGGATGTAGGTCCGGATTTGTATGCCCAATGAGGATGGGCTTCGGGAGTTGATTCTGGAGGAGGCCCATAGCTCGCGGTATTCCATTCATCCGTGTGCCGCGAAGATGTATCAGGATCTGAGACACCATTATTGGTGGAGAAGAATGAAGAAGGATATTGTGGGATTTGTAGCTCGGTGTCTCAATTGTCAGCAGGTGAAATATGAGATCTGAGACCGGGTGGCTTAGTTCAGCGGATTGATATTCCAGAGTGGAAGTGGGAGCGGATCACCATGGACTTTGTAGTTGGGCTCCCACGGACTTGAGGAAGTTCGATGCTATTTGGGTGATTGTGGATCGGCTGACCAAGTTTGCGCACTTCATTCCTATGTGTACTACCTATTCTTCAGAGCGGTTGGCAGAGATCTATATCCGGGAGATTGTTTATTTGCATGGTGTCCCAGTTTCCATCATTTCAGATAGGGGCACTTAGTTTACTTCATAGTTTTCGAGGTCGGTGCAGCGAGAGTTGGGTACTCAGGTTGAGTTGAGCACAACTTTTCACCCTCAGACGGATGGGCAGCCCAAGCGCACTATTCAGATATTGGAGGACATGTTGCGTGCTTGTGTCATTGATTTTGAAGGGTTATGGGATCAGTTTCTACCGCTGGCAGAGTTTGCTTATAATAACAGCTACCATTCGAGTATTCAGATGGCTCCATATGAGGCTTTATATGGGAGGCAGTGTAGATCTCCAGTTGGTTGTTTTGAGCCAAGTGAGGCTAGGCTATTGAGGACAGACTTGGTGCAGGATGCTTTAGAAAAGGTGAAGGTAATTCAGGAGAGGTTTCATAAAGCGCAGTCGAGGCAAAAGAGTTATGCTGATAGGAAGGTTCGGAATGTGTCGTACATGGTTGGTGAGAAGGTTCTGTTAAAGGTTTGCCCATGAAGGATGTTATGAGATTTGGGAAGAAGGATAAATTGAGTCCTAGGTTCATTGGGCCTTTTAAGGTGCTTCGAAGGATTGGGGAGGTGGCTTATGAGCTTGCTTTGCCACCCAACTTGTCAAATGTGCATCTGGTATTTTATGTTTCTTTGCTCCAGAAGTATATTAGGGATATGTCTCATGTTCTGAATTTAAGCACGGTTTAGTTGGATTGTGATTTGACTTATGATATGGAGCCTGTAGTTATTTTGGGTCGTCAGGTTCGAAAGTTGAAATCAAAGGATATAGCTTCAGTGAAAGTGCAGTGGAGAGGTCGGCCGTGGAGGAGGCTACCTGGGTGACCGAGAGGGAGATACGGAGCAGATATCCTCACCCATTTGAGGCTACAGGTATGTTTCTTGACTCGTTCGAGGATGAACGTTTGTTTAAGACGGGGAGGATGTGACGACCCGACCAGTCGTCTCATGAGTTACCGCTCTATTTTCTCCATTTATACTTCTTATTGCTTTGTCTATCGGTTCTATGTGTGTTCAGGTTGGTTGGCTCATGTTAGGAAAGGATTTGGTAAGGTTTGAGACAATTAGTCTCTTTTGAGGAAGCTTAAGTTGGAAAAGTCAACTGGATGCTAACTTATGAGTTAGAGGGCTCAGATGTGAGTTCTGACGGTTCGGATAGCTTCGGGAGGTGATTTGAGACTTAGTAGCGTGATCGGAATGTGTTTTGGAGGTCCGGAGTAGATTTAGGCTTGAATTGGCGAAATTGGATTTTTGGCGTTTTTGGTTGGTAAGTGAGATTTTGATATAGGGGTCGGAATGGAATTTCGGGAATTGCAGTAGTTCCGTTGGTTCATTTGGGACATGTGTGCAAAAGTTTAGGTCATTCGGACGTGGTTTGGTATACCTTTTTTATCAAAAGCGTAATTTGGAAGATTTTGGAAACTTAGGCTTGAATCCGATGTGTTTTGGTTGATTCGATGTTATTTGGGGTGTTTTGAAAATTGGTACCAGTTTGAATAAGGTTATGAGATATGTTTGTTCTTTTTGTTGTGGTCCCGGGGCCTCGGTGTGATTTCGGATGGTTGACGGAGAGTTGGAAATATGGTTTGGAAGCTTAAGTGTGGAATTTGCTGTCATAACTGCACCTGCGGCTAGGGGACCAGAGGTGCGGTCTTGCAGAAGCGAGGTTTTAGTCACAGAAGTGGGCCTGGGAAGGCAGAAACTGCATAAGCGATAGAATAACTGCACCTGCGATGGCGCAGGTGCGGATGGGCATCGCAGATGCGGAAGTGGGGGTTTATGTGAAAAATCGCAGAAGCGGCGTCTTGGACTGCAAAAGCGGTGCCGCAGAAGCGGCAAAATGGCTGCAGATGCGAAATGTCTAGGCCAGAAGATATAAATTATTCCCTTCACAATTTTTGAGATATTCCACCATTTTAAAGTCGGTTTTTGGAGTTTTTTGGGCGATTTGAAGAAGGATTTCAAGGGAACTTCATTTAGGTAAGGATTTTGGACCTAAAACTTGTTCCTATGGTATTATTTCATGGATTAGAGCTGTAATTAATGGAATTTAAGGGTTAAATGGGGAAACTAAGGCTTGGTATTGGAGACCTAGACTTGAGGATTTGAGGGACCATTTGTAGTCGGGTTTTGGTACTTTTGATATGTATGAACTCGTGGGGAGATAAGGAATCTATTAATGTGAATTTTATCAAATTCCGAGACATGGTCCCGGGGGTTGGATTTTGGTAATTTCGAGATTTATGCTATAAATTAATTATTTTCGGTTGGGCTTCGTTCCCTTAGCATATTTTGACATCATGATTCTGATTTTGGATAGATTCGTCGCGAGTGGAGGCCGATTCAAGGGACAAAGGCGTCGCGGGCTAGAGTTTGGACCGGATTGAGGTAAATAATAATTGTAAATGTTGTCCTGAGGGTATGAAACCCCGAATTTCCACATCATTGTGCTATATTGAGGTGACGCACATGCTAGATGACGAGTGTGAGGTCGTGCACTATTAGGGATTGTGACTTAGTCCGTCCCGAATGACTATTTTACCGCGTATTTGATTGAAAACTATTTGCTATCATCCTGTTTTGGGCTGAATGCCATATTTGGGCATTGTGCCAACTATTTGAACCCTTAGGGAATTTTTACTGATATTTCCTCACTGTTTTGACTTTATACTTGAACTCAGTCATGCTATATTCTACTATTTTCATAACATAACCATGTTTTCTATGTCTTAACACTTAAATGATATTTTAAATGATAATCTGGGCTGAGCATCATGTTTTACTATTGCCCGAGTGGCTTGTGAGATTTTGACTGAGTAAGGCCGGGGGCCTATATTGTGTGGAAACACTGATTATGATTATGATTATGAGGGCGAATGCCTGAGATTTGTACGCCACAAGGTGCCTTGTTGATGTGAGGCCGAGAGCTTAGTGATGATGCCACGAGATGGCTTAATATTGCGCTTGGACCATAAGGGGCCCCTCCAGGAGTCTGCACACCCCCAGTGAGCGCGGGTACCTATTGTGATGTGAGATATAATCCGAGGGGCTGGTGTTGTTCGATGATATTGCCCGAGGGGCGGATTTTGTTAACATTGTGCCCGAGGGGCGATCCTTTTTGTGTTTATCTTTCCTAGTTGCCTGTCATTTACCTACTTAATTGTTAAAAGGGCATTTTATGAAGTTTTAACTGAACTAAAATGACTTTACTTATCTTCACGAATTCATTGTTTCTACTGGCTTTTACTGCTTCATTATAGCCTGTAATGTGTCTTACGTGATTTCATATTTCTCAGTCTTTATTTAAGATTATTATTCACTGAGTTGAAGTACTCACTTTACTCCCTGCACCCCGTGTGCAGATTCAGGCGCTGTTGATCCTGGTTGCGAGGGTTGAGAGCTCCCGACAGATTTCGGAGTTCACGAGGTAGCTGCTCGGCGTCCGCAGCCCCATGCTTCTCCCCCTTTATCTCATTTCCTTTCTCTTGTTAGTGATTCTATAATAGCTTTGTAGATGCTTCAGACTTGTAGTATATTGATAGATGCTCATGACTAGTGACACCCCGATGTTGGGCAGTGTGGTTTCCGCAAATTGTATTATTCACCATATTTTGGGATTATTATTATGATTAAGCCTTAATTTTTATTATTTAATTACTTTAAAATGAATTGGGAAAGTGTCGGCTGGCCTTGTCTTCACGAGAGGCTCCATTACGATCGGATTCGGGTTTATGATCGTGACAGTTATATAAAGGATCAGATGTTATTGTACATCCCGCAAATGTACGTAATTTCGTACTCACATTTTATGTGGTTTATCATTTGTAAGAAATCTACATTTTAGCTTTCCTTTTTTTTTTAAAATTTTTTTCCAGCTATATTGGGGGTGTTGTATTTATCAAAAACCAGAGTTTTGTTATTACAGCACAAGGGTAGAGCACACTCTTCAAAAAGATGAGGCATAGGAGATTATATACGAATATAATGTTTGACTTATATTTAACGTTTCCCCCAACGAATTGGTCTTTTTTCTGTTTTAGATGTAAAACTTTGAAAATATGATGGAATAGAATTTCACAAGTTAATTAGTATACAATTGCCTAAATTTTCAGCTGTCCATCCAAAAGTTATTTCTAATCTATATGCTTTAATTTATTTTCTCTGCTCCGGATATCCACATCATGTTGTATCATGTAAAATTACTTTAAATGTATATAAGGAATATTTTCTATCTTCACATTTTGAATTGGACAAATATATTGATAAATCAGAATAAAAAAGTGTATTTGCTCTTGAATTTTAATTAACAAAAAGATTGTCACGATCTGGATTTCTCACCCTGGGGAGTTGTGATGGCGTCTACTAGTGAAAGCTACGCAAGCCAACAATTACAATTATTCATTTTTTTTCTCCCCATTTTAACCCTTTAACAGTTGTGAACTAACATTGTATGAACAACGGAATGAAATAAGCGGAAGAAAAGAAATGTAACAATTTAAATACTACTAATACAAGTCCATAAACTAAAAAGTTACCCAGATCTGATGTTACAATTTCACAGACTGTCTAAGAGTACTACAAATAAGGGTCCGAAAGATAAATACAAGTTGTTTCAGAAATATATAGAAGAAACAGTATAGAAAGAAAGAAGCATACACCAAGGCCTGCGAACGCCTGCAGGACTACCTCGGATCGCCTGAATAGACTGAAGACAATGCCTTAACTATGGTCCAAAAGCTGTTACACCGGGATTTGCACACAGTGCAGAGTGTAGTATCAGCACAACCGACCCCATGTACTGGTAAGTGCGTAGCCTAACATCGGCGAAGTAGTGACGAGGCTAGGACACCAAATAAACCTATGCAGTTAAATCATATACACGGAATAAAGGCAGAAATGTACAGTTAAGGATAAGAGGGGGAAGCATGCTGCGGGGAACGTCGAGTAATAACAGAAGAACAACCGATAAATATAAGGAACACTAAAGTTCAATTATCAACAAGATTTAGAAATAAAGGTTAAGTGCACGGCATCACTCCTCGTGCTTTTACTCTCGTCCTCACCATAAAATAAATAAAATCGGCACGACACCACCCTTCGTGCTTTTACCCCACATAATCATGGCACAGAATGATCCTTCGTGCATTATCACTCATATCATGGCACGGAATGGTACATCGTGCGGCACAGGATCACCCTTCGTGCTTTTATCTCACAATATCGACACGACATCACCCTTCGTGCGTTAACACTCTCAAAGAGAACATACACGGCATCACCCTTCGTGCTTTACACTTTTCCTTGCCCAAGCAACAATCACAAAGTAATTTGGGCAAGGAAAATCAACAATATTTCAATAAATCCCGGCAATGGAACAATAGCATAACAACAATATCCCGGCAAGGGAAACAATACCATAAAAGAATAACGTTACGGCAAGGGAGATAATATCAAAAGCAATAGCATCCCGGCAAGGGAGACAATAATATAAACCTTTTCTCTTTACCACAATTTCTTCACAACTCATTTCTCAACTTGCGCCAACGCTTTACAATGATCAATTACCAATAATACTTCCACAAGCCTTGTTCAACAATAGAAATCATCATATAAAGCATGAACAATATGAAATAGAGTCACATTAGTCATAGTATAAGACTCACGGGCATGTTTGACACCAACATATAGATACTCGTCACCATGCCTATACGTCGTACCCAACAACTAACACGTAGCAAATAAGACACGACTCCTAATCCCTCAAGGTTATACCAAACACTTACCTAGATGCCACGAACATAATTCAAGTCACAGCTACCGCTTTACCTCTCGTTTCCACCACCAATTTGCTTGTATCTAGCAAAAATTTACTTAACGATATCAATAAATGCTAAATGAATCAATTATAATGCATGAAAGTAGGTTTTCTAAAGTTTTTTCCAAAAAGTCAAAAATCGACCCCAGGCTCGTTTGGTTCAAACCCGTAATTCAGACCAAAACCCAATTACCCATTCACCCTCGATCCCAAATATATAATTGGTTTTGGAATCCGACCTCAATTTGAGGTTTAAATCCCCAAATTTCAATATTCATAGGTTTTACAAAAAATTCTCAATTCTATCATGAAAACCCTAGATTCTAGGATGAAATCTTGTAAAAAGAAGTTAAGGAGTGAAAGAAATAAGTTAAAAATCACTTACTAGTGTTTTGGGAAAGAAAGAGTGTTTGAAAAATCGCTTCTTATGTTTCAGGGTTTTTAAAAAAATTAAAAAATAGTTGAAGAGTCCCGTTTATATACCCCTCTCAGACCCTCACTGCGGACCGAATAAAAAGGGACCGCGGCCGCGGAGCTCCACTACGGACCGCAAAGACCTTGCTTGCTCACCGCGGACCGCATAAATCCCACCGCGATAGCGAAGACTCCACCGCGGTCGCGAAGACACCACCGTGGACCGCGGAGTCTGGTTTCAGAGACCTGCAACTTTCTCTGAACCTGCAACTGTTATGTTCTAAGTCTAAATGCACTCCGAGGCTTATCCAGAACTCACCCAAGCCCTCGGGGCTCCAAACTAATCATGCATGCAAGTCTAAAAACATCATACGGACTTGCTCGTGCGATAAAATCATTAAAATAACATCAATCACTATGAATTTAGCATCAAAATCGAAGAAAAATCTCATGAACTCTTAAGTTCCATTTTTATCAACCGATGGTCCGATTCACGTCATATCGAGTCTGTTTCTTACCAAATTTTACAGGCTCAACTTAAATCCCATATAAGACCTGTACCAGCCTCCGAAACTAAAATACGGGTCCGATACCATCAAATTCAAACATATTTAAATTTCTGAAAACTCTTATAATTTCAGTTAAACAATTTTCTTCAAAAATTCATTTCTTGGGCTTGGGACGTCGGAATTTAATTCCGGGCATACGCCCAAGTCCCATATTTGTCTACGGACCCTCTGGGACCATCAAATCATGGGCCCGAGTCCGTTTATCTAAAATATTGACCGAAGTCAATTTAAATTAATTTTAAAAATAAAAGTTATTATTTTTCATAGATTTTCACATAATGGCTTTCCGGATACACGCCCGGACTGCGCACACAATTAGAGGTGAGACAAAAAGAGGTTTTTATGGCCTCGGAACAGAGAATCGGCTTGTAAAACAAGTGATGACAGGTCATCACAAAGATGCACCTAAGGATTAAATAAACTAGAAATTTTTTCTTTTAGAGCCCGTTTGAATGGACTTATTTTAAGTGACTTTTAAGCCAAAATAACTTTTAAGCCATAAGTTAGGAATTCTAGCTTTTGGCTTATTTTTTTCATTTTAGCTATTATAAAACAGGTGCTTAAAAGCATTTTTTTTTTACTCTATTCAAACAATGCAAAATAGCTTAAAGTTATTTTGGCTTAAAAGTACTTAAAATAAATCAATCCAAAAGGGATTCTACTGGAAACGCTAGATTTGTTGGGTAACAAAAATATACAAGACGAAAATAACCATATCGCAAATCTGGTTAGATCATTATAATTGCCCTTTTTTCTTTAATTTAAACCTTTTCTTTTCTTTTGTCATGGCAAGACTAGTCACTATCCTCTAGTAAAGAAAAAGAAAAAACAAAAGAATAGCCTCTATCTCATTGGACATAAATAAAGATGAGACGGTTTGCCATAATT
Organism: Nicotiana tabacum; assembly: GCF_000715075.1. Classification (NCBI taxonomy): domain Eukaryota; kingdom Viridiplantae; phylum Streptophyta; class Magnoliopsida; order Solanales; family Solanaceae; genus Nicotiana; species Nicotiana tabacum. Next base: position 29,838,252 of record NC_134085.1, read on the forward strand.
GAACAAGTTTTTAGTTTTGTGTTTAAATGGATGTTCAATCGTTTCTTCTCTTTAATGGATTGCACCATCTCAATGGAAGTGGAGCCCCAAAAACCTGTCTTTGAAATTCACATCTCATAGCAAACCCCAACAAAGAAACAACAACAACAACAACCTTCATTCATTTCATGCAAAACTCTCTTTACCATTAAAGTCATAATCTCAGAGAGGTATAGAGGGGACCGTATATGCATTTTCATTATTCATTTTCGGACACATGTATCAAAAGAGTTAGTTCAATTCCACTGCACCACTTGTGCCTTCATAAAGTAGGAAAACAATCTTACATAATCCCTTTTCCTTTTCTTTATATATATTTGTTTCTTGTTTTCTCAACATCAACTCCGAGATACTACTGGATTTTCAATTATTGTTCTCGTTTTTGGATACCTTTGTAGGTTATGCCATAATTAGATAATTGAACTATTCCTAGAAAAAGTTAATCGTCATCTCAATTTAGACGAGCTAGTTTGACTCGGCACGAAGTTTAAGAAAAAAAAAATTTAAAACTTGTGATCTTAAAAGTTTGAGGGATAAAAATTTTATGAGACCATAATATTTGTGTGGTTATAAAAACTTCTCATTAAGGATAAAATGAGTAAAATGAAGACTTTAAAGTTAAATTATTTCCAATTGTAGAAATATGTTATTCTTTCTGGAACGGACTAATTAAAATAAAGTGTATTATTTAAATTGGAAGAGATGGAGTAATTAGTATGTGCCTTTAAGTCTTGTAACAAATAAATGTGCTTAATAGTTGGGCAATTTCTTCTAATAAAAGATAGGCTCGTGAATTGTTGGATTTGTTAATTTGGGTGAGATGTATATCACATAATGTTTTTCATACACTAGCCTAGACAGGAAATTGACTTTTGTTTTAATCTTTCTTTTTTTCTCTTCCAAGTTGCATGAGGATGTGAGATGTCATAGTTTACACCACCACAAGAAGTGTCACCATCTTGAAGAACCCTTATTCTCTTTAACTAGTAAAAGGGTGTTTAAGTTATTGTCTTTCCTTGCACTCATGGTCCCCCCCCCCCCTCTTTCTCAAGGTCACTTTCTTGTTGTTCTTCATCATCTCTCTTTCAGAATAGGTGGCCTGAATATGACATTGCCTATGATAAACTATTGTCTTTGTGGACCTCTTCTTTCTTCTTCCATCGCCTTTGCTTCTCCGGAAACATGTGTTCCCCATGTGTGGACTATGTGGAATCGGTGGACAAGTTTTTTTGATCCATCCCTCTCTAATTTATCTTCTTGTTTGAATCTGATCAGTGTATGTACTTGCAAGGCCACTGAAGGTGTCCCTGATTTATTTTTTTTGAAAAAATATGCAAATCTTTGTTTTGATATATTTTGAGTGTATCGTATTGTTAGTGATCATGCCTAACTCTAATCCTAAAAATTAAAGATAAGTGGTCGCTACAAATATAATTCAGTTTGAGAGTCCATGGTCGAATCCCACAGAGAACTAAGGTTTAGCTACAACTGTTCACTATAACTAAGAAGACAAGCCCGAATAAATTCCTAAGTTATAAATACTAAGATTCTTATGTCTAACTAATTAACTAACAAACTAAAGTAAATTAACAACTAAACATACTAATGGACGGAGACAAGATGAAGGAGAGCTAGAGTTATAATTTTCCTCGATTGTCGAAATCATTCCCTCTACATCTCCTACAATTTGCCTAAGTATTATCTACCGATCATGAATACTCGACTTGCTATAATATTCTCTCTCGAGCAGCTACAATAATGTACTTGTCATATTCTATCGAATTACGCTAGCTCACACTTTTTTACCGCTCACTATGATCACGTCAAAGTTTCGTTATCTCTAATCCCGCTTTTAAACCCGCCATATTGTAGGAGTGACGTTGTTCAACAACCACCTAAATATGTATCCGTTCTCAACAAACACATAATAAATAGGCACAGTCAATTCAAGACCATTCAATCAACTAAAATAAGCACATAGTTGAATAAGTAGATAAATCCAAAGGTTAAATTATATTAAAACATAACAAGAATTTATCCTCCAAATATTCCATCAAAACTCTAGATAATAAACTAGCTACTCATAATATTATGTAAAATTACAATGCTAAAAGTCATAACCAACAATGAAAAATAGGAAGAAGAAGGAGAAAAACTCGTGATTGAATCTTTCTCCTTGCTCCTAGCGTATTCTTGCCTCCTTGGGTGTTGTTTTTCCCTAAAGTAGTGTCTCTCCTCTCAAAAGGATGGTTTATGATGTATTTATATCAATTAGAATTGATGTGGGGTGTCCTTGAACTCTCCTAATTTGCAAAGGAAAAGTTGAGTCGTGTGCCGGGGTTGGTGCTACGTGCGAAACTAGGCACGCTCCCAGCTATTATTTTTCTTCTTTGTTTCTTTCGCTTGCTATGTCCAGTGCCAAAGTGCCATACTTCACTGGTTTTTATTTTCCTAAGCCATTTTGCGCCTACCTTCATGCAATGAACCAATTGTGGCATGCTCCTAACTCTTTCCTCTCAACTTTTTTTTGCATCAAATCATCCGATTTTCGCCAACTTCTATCCAAACTCATTTCTACACAAAATAAACATATAATGATCATACTTTATGTTTATAAAAATGTAATATCCCGTAACTCTACTCAAAAACATGAATTTTTCATCATTTATCACTACCTCACACTTAAACTCTTGCTCGTTCTCGAGCAACTTAAAATTAAGCACATCGGCAAGTAACACAATTCCAAAATATATTCAAGCAATATATCAATGATAATGGTTTATAATGCTTAGAATCCAACATATGCACTCTTTACTCTTTTTCTCATTATTAGACCAATGCCAAGACTCTTTAAATATTTGTGTGACCCTTCTAACACCATAGCCTCAAAAATAGACTCAACTACAATCCTTTATATGACTCGGTTCTTTTTCTATCTAAAGATATGAATTCTTTACCAATCCTTCGTAAAGCATGTGCCCTCACCAACAAAGTAAAGAGAGTAATCAGTCTGCATGCTCAAATATGAATTCAAGTATAATTTAAGGACTCACATATTGAAAGAATCTGCTCACTTTCGCAAAGAAACTCTTATGCCATCCAAGTTCGTACCATAGGATTGCCCATAGTGTAAGACTCGACTGATTTAAGCTTGTAAAATCTAGGATCAAATAGAACTTTATAGGCTGTAATGTAGGCTATGGGATGGGTATGATATATATATATATATATATATATATATATATATATATATATATATATATCTAAGTGCAAAATTTCTCATTTCTTTAAGTTTCAAGCATATTTTTGTCATGACCAATTTAATGTTTAATTTTGCCATGAAACCATACATAATTAAGACTTTCTTCATCAAGAACATCAATATAAATACTTAATATCCCAAAAAAAGAGATATGAGAGGTGTCAATCATCATTTTTTTTTTGTTTCTTTTATGTTTTGTTTTCCACTATCCTTAATTTGGTATTTCCGTCTAGTAAGGCTTTTACCCACAAATGAACCTTGCCGGTCTTCCTATGGTTCCACTCAAAAGATACCCAATCTCTTTTTTTACTCTTTTAGTGACTTAAGTGCTTTCAAAAGTAAAGGGTGAACAAGATACAATTTAGAACAAGACAGGGGTTGGCTCGTAATGTGGGTGCCAAATAAAAAGGTCTACATGCTCAAAAGGGCTGACTATGGATAATGTTATCACTGGTAGGAAAATAGAATGAAGGGTCAATCAAAGAAATGCCTATATCATTTTTTAGACTCACAAGACTTAATCATTTTGCTTCGACTCACACACGGGGCAAGTTCTATATTAATAAGGGATGACAAAGAGTACAACCAAAATTTTACCTCACACAATGCACATGACTTACTCAGAACGGCTTAGACCCGATTATCAAGATAAAGCAACTAGCACATTTATCATATAATCCAAAAACTAGGAAGTAACAATATGAGTCAACAGACGAGCCTAAGCGTCAAAAGAAAGCCACACATACTCTCAAGGCATATAGTCACAAGAATCAAGAAAAAAGTACTGAGCACAAATGCTCCACCTCTAAGCAGCATATAAATCATGTCAAAAAGCATAGATACTCAAGTTCTCCCTATTTCATTATCAGTTAAAAAGAAAAAGAAAAAAATATTTTTGTATTTTTAGACTTTAAACCCTCAAGAAAAATGTCTAGGAAGTCTATCGTCAAGAAAAGTCCAAAACATTTTGAAAGTTCTACTTACAAAAAAATACTACTTCCCGGTTCAAAGAGTCATCCCTTGGAAAAGAACCGTGGCCATAAGAAAACTCAAGAGGGGTTATTTCTACCTAATTTTTATTTATTTTTTAGTACACATAGACTAATACAACTAAAATAGTATAAGAAATTATCAAAACAATCTCTGCACCCCCACACTTAAAATTATGCATTATCCCTAATGCACACCCATAATACAAGAGGGCAAAAGAAACTCCCTGGTAAGTTAAAGGCCTAAACATTAACAACTCATGGGGTACTCAGACTTCTCACAGACTTGGTTCTTTGTGCGGGCACCCCACACTTAGTTCTAATTGCGTCAATTGCTTTTGCTTTCTTACTATGGTTTTGCTTTCCATTCTCTTAAAAAATCAGAAACGACACTACAAAAATGATACAATAAAAAAATTAATGAAAAAACTAGAAATAAAAGAAAGCAATAAAGATGGGTTGCCTCCCAACAAGCGCTCGAGTTAACGTTGGGGCAGGACGTGAATCACTTTCTGCCTCCACCTCGAGCTTATGAATTGAATCCTAATTTGGCTTCAAGTTTTCGGTTATGCTTCAGGGGTGGTGGAATAAATCTAACTAGCCCAAGGAAATACTGTAGTATTATTCACTTCTTGGCCTTGACATGAGGTGTGTAATCTTGACTTTCTTATAAAAAAATCTTTAGAATGTAAGCATCTTGTTCCTCATTTCTTGAATCCTCAATTGGATCGGATGACTGTATTTTCATATTATCATCCAAACACAATATGAAAAAATACATGGAGTGAAGGAAATGTGCTCAAATACATAAACTCCAGTACTTTCAACATCCTCAACACCCATGACACTAGAATCAACAAAATTAATATTCTTGGCTGACTCTAGTATCACGTCTTCAACATTAGCATCCTCAAATTCTAATTGGCTAGGTTGTTGGTATTCTACTCTACCCTCCCCCGTCAGAGTGTCAACTACTAACTCTAATTTATACTGTTTTCTCCTACTATCCACCATATTGATTTGTTCAACATTTAAAGCTTCTACCATTTCACTCACTATAGCTTTCAAGTTGTGAATAGTTGCCACTTGCATTTATATCCATAATGGTGTGTCATTATTTTGTGCGACAAGGCACCTCTGCATATCTTTGATCTCCTTCAAATCAGCAACCTCAAGTTATTTGTTCCTATTAACTTCATAAGTAAAAGTACAACCATCACAATAAGGAGTGGGGGAGCGGCGAGTAAGGGGTTAGGGGAGGATAAGAAATATAAGTACAACCATAAAAGTGGCCATCTTGACTACCACACATATCACACACATTGCACACGTAAGATTGAGTTGGTACACATAACTCACTCTCGAGAATATTTTGGTAATTTTGCCATATGTAGTTTTCTCCACAATATGCATAAAGAGGATCAAAAGTAGAATTACATTATCAAAACTCTCATAAAAGTTCAAACTTGAGACCAAGTAATATTTACAGCTATAGCTATGCCATTAGTTCCCTGGCAACAATGCCAAAATTTGATCACGCTAACTCTAGTCCTTAAAATAATAAGCGGTCACGACGAATATAATTCGGTCTAAGAGTACCGTAGTCGAATCCCACAGAGAACTAAGGTTTAGCTACAATTGTTCACTATCACTAAGAAGACAAGCTCGAATAAATTCCTAAGTTATAAATACTAAGATTCTTATATCTAACTAATTAACTAACAATCTAAACTAGTAAATTAATAACTAAAGATAATAATGATTGGAGACAAGATGAAGGAGACCTAGAGTTATGATTACCCCAATTGTCGAAACCATTCTCGCTACATCTCCTACAACTTGCCTAAGTATTCTCTATTGATCATGAGCACTCGACTTATCGTAATTCTCTTTCGAGCAACTACAATAATGTACTAGTCATATTCTCTCGAATTACGCTAGCTCGCACTTTTTCACCACTCATTATGATCACATCAAAGATTCGTTATCTCTAATCCCGCTTTTAATCCCGCCATATTGATCTCTTAGATACCTTAGAAGTGACATTGTTCAACAACCACCTAAATATGTATCCTTTCTCAAGCAACACATAATAAATAGGCACAGACAACTGATGAGCATTCAATCAACTGAAATATGCACATAGTTGAACAAGTAGATAAATCCAAAGGTAAAATTATATTAAAACATAACAAGAATTCATCCTCTAAGAGATTCCATTAAAACCCTGGACAATAAATTAGCTACTCATTATATTATATAAAACTACAATACTAAAAGTCATAACCAACAATGAAAAATAGGAAGAATAAAGGAAAAAACTCGTGGTTGAATCTTTCTCCTTGCTCCTAGTGTATTCTTGCTTCCTTGGGTGTTATCTTAAACTAAATTAGTGTCTCTCCACTTAAAAGGGCATTTTATGATGCATTTATATCAATTAGGGGTCGATGTGGGGCGTCTTTGATCTCTCCTAATGCGCGAAAATAGGCACGCTCCCAGCTATATATATATATATATATATATATATATATATATATATATATATATATATATATATATATATATATTCTTAACGGGTTTGCCAGGTCCTGTGCCAAAGTGCCATACTTCACTGGTTTTGATTCACTTCCTAGGCCATTTTACACCTACTTTCATGCAATGTACCAACTGTGGCGCGCTCCCAACTCTTGCCTCCTAACTTCTTTTTACATCAAATCATATGATTTTCGCCAACTTTCATCCAAACTCATTCCTATACACAATAAACATATAATGATCATATTTTATGTTTATAAACATGTAATCTCCCGCAATTCTAATAAGAAATAATATGCAAACATACTAAAAAACATACATTTTTCATCATTTATCAGTTAGTTTAGTCACATTTTAGTTATGGTTTATGGATGTTCGATATAATGAAGTAAACAAGTGTTTTCTCAAACAACTTAAATTCTTAGACGAGATATTAGATCAGGCAGAGGTACTGAGTTTAAATCAAAAAGAATTTTCACGTACTTGACTCAAAAAAATGGACATAATATTAAGGGGCTTGTTGAAAATATAATTAAATAAATAAAAGTATTATTTCCAAAATAGTTCAAAGTTATAGATAAATGATTACCCACTTTACCAACGAAGAATATCTATACTTGGAGAAGATGGCATAATGAAGTAAAAATAGCACGGTATAATTAGTTTTCGGACCAGTCATTCAAAAATAGCCAGCGTTTACGAGGTCAAGGAAAAATAGCCATTATTTTGCTGTAATACAGACCGGTCCAACATAATATACTAGAGTTCGGTGCACCTGTGTATGAACTCCAGCATATTATGCTGGACCGGTATACTTTGCTGACTCCAGTGTAATACACTGGAGACTGGAGCACCGGTGCTCCAAACTCTAGTATATTATACGGGACAATTATACTTGCTGGAACTCCAGTATATTATGTTGCAGTTCTAGTGTACTTATGCTGAAACTCCATTATATTATGCTGGAGTTCCAGCATACTTATCCTGGAACTGCAGTATAATATGCTGGAGTTCAAGCATACTTATGTTGGAACTCCAGTATAATATACTGGCGTATTTTTCGGGTTTTGAACAGTGTTTTCGCTCAAATTTATCTTTACCTGAAAAATGACTAAATTTCGATTACTTTTGAAATTGGGCTATTTTTGAACGACCAGTTGTAAATCTGGCTATTTTTGAATTTCTCCCCGTAATGAATTCAAAGTACCGCTAGCTAGTATATTAGTAGAAAAATACTTATTCCCCTTATCCATGAATTTAACAATTTGGCATCATGAACTTATTGTTATATACACTTATTTATAGTAATTATTTTACACCACCCGTACTTATAATCAACTAGCTAGTATTAGTAGAAATCTTTTCACAATATAGATATGAATACGATTCTCACCGTCTTCATTCCCATTCCCTCTCCTAGTCTCCTAAGTAATAGAAAATATAAATCAAAAAGTTCTATCTTTAACAAAAAGGGCTCTGTGAAGTTATTAATCCACTTTGAAAAATAAAGTCCTTAAACCATTATATATATATATCTCTTCAAAGTGATGTTTTATCTCTCTCTCTCTCTCTCTATATATATATATATATATATCTTCAAAGTGAAGTTAGTTAGTACGAACTTTTGTAACTTTTTTCTATGTAATTCTTGTCTGCAACGAAGCTAGAAGCAGAGAAGGATAAAGATGTTGAATTCAGGATAAAAGAAGAAAAAAGAAAGTTATGGTTTTGGGACATTCCTGGTCTTTGGCTATCTTTGGCTTTCATCGCATGTAACCTTTTTTACATATATAAAGCAGTAGCAGACCAGATTTAATGTTTGGTTATAGATATTTTTGGAAATGAAAACAGAATTAAGACTGGCATGTGAATGCAAGAAAAAGAGTGCAATATCCAAGTGAATGAAGAGTACATATCCCACCATCTTCTTTATTTTCTATTTATTTTGAAAAAGACACATGCAAGATGAATATTTAATAATTTTGAAGTGTTTGGTGGTGGTGTTTGGGATGGGAGGGGCTACATGTTCCTATCATGTACAATATGGAAATCTCCTTAACTGTCAATATAAGAACAGCTCTTTGAACTCCTTAAAAGCTTGGGTGTGATCCATCATTGTTGTCCTGAACTGAAGCTTATTTGGACCACCAAAGGCATCTTTTCAGATGTTGCATTAACGTTTCCATTGAGAAGGAGGGGGACTATATTTGACAATTTGCACACACCTTTCCTTATTTTTCTTCAAGGCTAGCTGCAAATCAATAAAGCTGAAAGTCAAAATAGTCCAACTCTCTTTCCTTTATTAACTTATATATGTTGTGAGTTTATTTGTTCCTAAAATATCTATATATAGCCTTGTTTACCGTGAACATGGTTAGAGAGGAAAGAGAGAAATGTTATTGATCTTCTGAAGAATAGTTGAAGTGCCCCTTACAGAGTGTTAATGATTCCCCTTTTATAAGAGAGGGGAATCCAAACTTAGTACAAGATAAGTTGAGTAATAAAGAAAGTGGGATGGGACAACTAACTAGCTTCATGACGTATACGTAGACTAACGTTAGGCTTCCCAGGTAGACTTAATCGGCTCCGGATGCATTCTTCGGAAGCCTCCCATGCTCGTCGGGGTCTCGGCCGACATTATTCCCAGGCCGGGTATCGACAGATCTTGAGGGAAGTATTCGGCTCGAGGTCTCGAGTCTTCGAGGCTATCTCCTGAAGCACTTTGTTAACGAGAAATAGGTCCCCCCGATTACCGTACACAGATAGTCTCTGCGTTTCTTAGAGAGAAGCGATAAGAAATGATTTTGACATCCCACTCTATGGTCTCCCATAATGACGTCGTGCTGATGACACAACCCCTCATAAGTGACGAAACGTTTCACCGTTTCACTTTTTCAGGGTCGTTCGATATGTTGTGATTCCTCGTTCTTCGGGGTCATAATGTTGCCATTGATTTAGCTCCCACGAATGCATTGAATGCACTTGTCGTTACGTTTTTCAAGGGCGATAATGGCACAATCGGTTATCTTGCCCTTCTTCTCTATAAATGGGGCGCTTTGTGATTTGTTTTTCATCCAAGCTTCCTCCGATATCCATCCTTTCCTCCTTTCTTGCTATCTTTATTCTTTGCTATTTCACCATGTATGAGGCCCATGGCCTTAAGATTTTACGTCGACATCATGCGTGCTACGGCCTGTCTCCCGGACCTTCTCTGATTGGACGAAGCTATGCTGCCTCGATGTTATTGTTGTTGTTGTGGTTGTTGTAGCTGTCTCCATTATCTCGGGGCGATGAAGCAGAGGACCTATCTCCTCTGACTCGAGGAAGTATTTGGATTATACACTACTACTCAAGAGGGGGCTCGGATTATACACCGCTGCTCACCCTCCTTCCTCGACTTTGCGTATTACACCCCCTTTGGATTCCTTGGGGTATGGTGGCACTTTCTTCTGGCTATCGCCACCTAGGTCGGGGCAATATCTCAAGAAACAGCTTTATAATAGCAATACTGGCGAAGTTCATACTAGCCAGATTTGTCACCCAGCCACTTCTTGTCTCCTTTCGGCTTCTCCTTCGTCACTTTGCTATTATCCATCGCTTTCCTCTTCTATGTCCTCCCTTTTGAAGATGCCATTCCGGGAGGGTCGAGATGAGATTCCTTATAGTATTGGGCTTGGAAGATATTGTCTTTGAGGTCCCGCACCTGAGGAGATGATGCCGAAGATGCCGCTATTGAGGACGCACCTTTGGGAATAGGCTAGATTCTTAGACTTTGTTGTATGCACACCCTTCTGTTTCTTTTTTTCTGTGAAAGGATCTCCTTGCTGGCTTTAGTAATCATATGTGAGGACCCCCCAAGGGCTGTTGTAAGCAAACATTTATGAATACAAAGATATTTTCTTGACTCCTGCCTTTGATACTTGCCGTATTTCTTTTATGTTCGCGGATGTGCCAAATGAATGATCCTGTATGTTGTTGTTGATACTGAAGCCAGATTCGAATATTCCGGCCTTCGGTTGATGGAAACAGCTTTGCACGGGGTCTTTTGTGGTTCCTTAGGTCCAACCCGAATAAAGTTGATAAACTCGGGCCACCAGGACCCTAATTTTGCGCGAAAATGAGAATAATGCCTTGGGCTTCGGGGTCGTGACTCACCAGCTATGTTCTGTAATAAACTTTGCGAAGAAATTTGCTCGGGGACCCATGGGCGGTGATCGAGGCCAACCCTGTACTACTACAAAGTAGCAAGAGTGGTCGAAGCAGCTTTTACCCGAGAAGGTCGGGATCGATTTCCATAGGGAGCTAGATATTGGAATTGAGTTTCTATCTAAATTGGAGTTGCGTAGTTGTTCCTAATTGCACTTCTAAACATAGTTGGTTTTGATTTCACTTCTAATTGTATACCATGAAGATGCTAAATTGAGCTAAGTTAAGATAAGAGTAAACTATTGAAGGTTGTCTAAATAGGTAAAATGCACTAGGGAAGTGACTTTCTCTTAGGTGGGTAATTGAAGGATTCTCGAGTCTGAGGCTAGATTGTCATATTTGGGGATTACAACATAACCATTGCACGACACTACTCACTCTATACATCTCGGTAGTTCCAGTGATTTTGCCCAAATTGACTTTCTCAAGACCAATTGGGTATGATAATTTGTGCAAGCAATTGAGGTTCAAGTTGGGTATTACTATCTCTAGGTTTAACCCTTTAATTGGGGCTATCAATCTCTTGAATACGCCCCAATTTCTTGTTGGACCAATTTCATAGACTTAGGCTCTCTTTCTCAAGAAGAGCCAAAGTCAACTAGGTATAAACTAGTGTTTGCAACCACTAATCCAACATTAAAACCATAAATTAGTTTAAATATCAAATACCCATAGACATTCAAGCCTTAAAACACAAGCCCATCAATTACCCACACTAAGGTTGAGCCACAACCCTAGCTAATGAGTCTAGCTACTCATGATTATAGAAGAAAACAGAGAAATAGATGAAGAAAAACCCATAATATTTAATTACTAGATAAAACTTGAAGATTCAATGATGAAACTATGGTAAAATTACTCAAAATGGTAAAAGAACACTATTCACGAGCACAACTGTTGTCTAGAATACAACTGATGACCTAAAAATGAGAAAAGAAACTACTTATTCTAGTCCAAAAATTCTGGACAAAAATACCTCTGCGGGACTTGTACGGACGGCACAAAATCGAGTGCGACCGCAGTAAGGCTTTTGGCTGAAACATTTGCTCTCTAAACTTGGTCTTTGCGGACCGCACAAAGTCGTGTGCGGCCGCAATGATGTCAATACGGTCCGCATGAAATGCTTTGCGGCCGCATTGCTTGGCTGGCTCAAATGAGCACTCTTTGAACCTCTTCTTTGCGGACCGCAGAGAATAGAGTATGGCCACAGTGGTCCTGTTATATTGAGCTTGGACTTGTTCTTGGTACTTGTGCATGTTTCACTCCTTTTTGAGCTGGTTTTGATGAATTGTCACCTTGTTGACCAAACCCTGCAATCAAGTACAACATGTGAGCCTTTGGGACTATTTTTTTTTACATATTTCTAATCAAAACTTAAGTAAGAAGGAGTGTAAAATGCATCATAATCCCTAGTTATCAACTCCCCCAAACTTAATCTTTTGCTTGTCCTCAAGCAAATAAAATAAGACCCACCCCTTAATGATAAATCCAAGAAAATTCAGCTCACCTAAAGTGACCTCATCTAGCATCAATTGGGACTAACAATTGCCCTCAATTCAAAATGAATCATTAACAACATTCACTCTTTTAAACACCATGGATTTAGTGCGACACAAGAACATCAAGAGTTGACTCAATACATCAAAGAAACTCTTTCTATTACTTTGGTCATGTGGAACCCAAACTCACACATCCTCAACTCTCCTTAAGAAAACCTCACCTTTAGGATAGTAGCACTTAAAACAAGGTTAATAGAAATACACTCATCTCTCTCAAGGAAAAGTCACAAGTTCGGCTCTAAGTACCATATGCTTGTCCCTTATGTGAGTCACCACTAATGTAAGATTCATTCAACTCAAGATCATATGGGGCTTTTGTGGAGACATAGTGAAGGCTTTTGGTTTAGGGTAGGACTATTTGGTCTAAGTAGGTTCCATCTTCCCTTTAGCACTTTTTTTCTTTATTTTGGCACACATTCACTTGACTTTTTAAGTCATTTCACTTCTTTCTAAGGGGTTAGAGAGACATTGTCACTCTTTTTAGTTCATTTCAAATTTTTTCTCCTTTATCAACTTTCCACACCTTTCATTCTTTGCTTTCCCTTCATTCCCTTTTTTTTACATTGAACATTCTTTTTGTCTTTTTGATTTTGTTTCTTTTTCACTGCCTTTCCTTTTCTTCATTTTGTACCTTTTACCACTTTGTTGCAATCATCGTCTCTCTCCCCAAACTTATACTTTTGCCATGTGCTAAGAAAAGATCGGGTGCCAAGAGAGGGTATCTTTAGAACAGGTAAAGGCTTGTACCGTGGTTCTTGAAAGAAAAAGTTCTAAGGCTCAAAAGGGCTGACTAGAGATTTTATCATCGGTAGGCTATGAAAGTGTTCAAGATATCATTCGGATCAAGGAGAGCCTATTATCGCATCTCAAGTCAAATTACACTTAGGATTTTGCCTAGACAAACATTCAGGGCAAGCTCTAGACCAATGGCTCGGGACTTGGACTTGCAATTCAAATTCTCACCACACAAGCTATGGGATTGCTAAAGACACAGAGTCGGGGGCCCACAACAACCTTAGACAAGATTTGAGCACACAATGGTCTCGAAAAACCACTTGATGATTATTGGCCAACACAAGAGTCTCAAGGTCACAACTTTCACAATCTTATACACAATGATTTATTTTTTTGACCATATGATCAAAGGAAAATGTGTTAGGCCCAAGTGAAGCTATGCTTGAGGCACCCTTACCAACTAACTACTAAAAAGCAAAAAGAAAACAGACTCAACCCCTTAAGACAGTTGTCATGCCATCCATCATCGGGAAAAGCCACCCGGTTCACACAAATTCCATCTTTGGAAAGAACCGTGACATTAAGAAAACCAAAGTCTTATTGCAAAAACTCAAAACAAAAAGCTACGAACATAAAATAAGAAGCTAAGAAAGGAAAAAGCGGAAAGTAAAATGAATATGTACAAGAGGGGATTTAATTGAATATACAATATGGGGAATGAATATATACATAATAACGTAACTTTTATATACAGACCCAAAGTAATAAGTACGAAAAGTGCAATGAAATGCTAAAATTATATACATACCAAAGATAAAAAGGAAAGAAAGCATAAAATAATGTCATATGTACAATCATCCAAATATCCAAATAGGTCTACCCCCTCAAATGAAAGCTGACATTGTCCTCAATGTCAACTAACCAAAATAAGCACAAAATGGAGAAGAGAGGAAAAAGAAACTCCCTATGGGCCCTCCGTCTGCATGGGATCCTGAGTCTGGGTCACTGGGTCCTCTGTTTGCTCGGGAACTTATGACTGGCTCCCTGTGATCTGTGGCTCTGCTGGGACCTAGGCCTGGACCTGGACTGAGTCTTGGGCTGAATCCTGGGGCTGGCTGGAGGAACCTCCCTACGAGTCCTCCAACTGTATAACTGCATCATCAGACTGGGGAATCACCCTCTTCCTCTTGGGTAGCCTCTCGGACTCCTGCTCTGGCTGGGGCTGGGCTGCTAGTGTTGGGTCATGCAATAGCAAATCTAAAGGCAGGTGATCCGCCTTCAACTTCTTAACCTCGACCCGTTGCTCCTTCACCGAATCTTTTGAAGCCCGAGTCTTCCTCATTTTCTTCTCCTCCCTAGCAAGTTCCTTGAGTGCCTTTCCATGTGAATCAACATCGTCCGTAAGCAATTTTTGGTTCTCTAGGATCTTCTTCTGGTTGTCAAGAAGATCCTTGAGAGTGTCCTCAATAGACTGTGGGACCTGTGGAGAAAGAGGTGCTGACTGAACTGCCACCATGGTAGATAGTACAGACAGCTTAGAAGTAGCTGTCTGCATCCAATTGTTGATGCTGGCAAGGGCCTGGCTCAGGCGGTGGGCAGTCAATGGGTATGCAGTGGAGGAGGGTATCTCTAGAACTATAGAAGTTGAAGGACCTGGGGCCATGTCTGCTGAGGTGGAAGGAGGCTGAGTAGGAGCCACTACCACTACTGGCTCTTCAGACTGGCTAGTCGAAGTAGTGGCTTTGCCCTTGAAGTG
The DNA here is from genome assembly GCF_000715075.1 of Nicotiana tabacum. NCBI lineage: Eukaryota > Viridiplantae > Streptophyta > Magnoliopsida > Solanales > Solanaceae > Nicotiana > Nicotiana tabacum. Next base: position 29,853,333 of record NC_134085.1, read on the forward strand.
CTTGCCCTTAGGGTTTTCATCACCTTGTAGGCTATACCATGAGAAGGGTGCCTTCGCCTTCACTTACATATCAAACTTCCGTTTTACCACATCTAAGTCCTCCAGGTACATAGTCAGGAAGTTGGGGAAAGGATAAGATCTGTCACCTTCGTTCACTACCCGTATAATATCCTGGGACATCACATTCCCGACGTTAATCGGGTACCCCGCCATGATAGATGCTACCAAAATCGCCCGATGAATAGGGAGTGAGTTGTCGTGGGTGGTGGGATCTAGCCTGCTGCACACAAATGTCTCCCACCCCTTAGCCTTAAAGTTCAAAGTTCTCCTCAAGATCTTCACTCCCGCAGTCAACCAATCTGGGGTGGTACCTGGGATTGCCAAGTACTTCGCCAACCAAGGACGAGCTTCCTTACCCAATGCCATCTTCTCCAATTACAAGGACTCATCCTCCTCCAAGAAGCCCAGGTAATAATTTATGGTCTTACTATCGAATTTCACTTTCAAATTTCGCACTTTGGTGACTGTGGTTCCCTTTTTGATGTGGGCCACATTTGTGTAGAACTCCTTCACTAAATGCTCATTGGTGTCCTCCATATGGCCTATGAAGTAGTCCCATCTAGCTCTCTCTCTGAATTGCCACAACACATTGGGGTTGTAAGGCAAAAGGTCCCGGATGATAAATTTACGCTCAAGTATCAATTTCCTCTCGGGCCACCACTCTCGGAACTTGTGGTAGGCAACCTCAGTTACAAACCAGTCCTGCCATGCCTTCGGATTTCTAGTCCTCTCTATCCCACCTATTTGGGGCTCACCCCCTTCTACTTCTTCCCCTTCTTCTGCTATGGGACACTCTCCCGATAATAAAGTTTTTCCACTGCCGGCAGCTGAGCCCTTAGAAGACTCAGAAGATATACGCATTGATGTTTGGGCAGTGGGAGAGCCTGGAGGTGTATCCCTCAACTTGTTCCTCTCCAGTCAGTTAGGAACATACTCTGGCACGAAGCCTGAAGATGCCTCACGGAAAGGCTCATGCTCACTCCTGACTGGTCAATAGCTCTGTCTGCAGCTCTTATGATCCTCCTTGTGTTCTTTATTTTTTGTCAGACTTGTGGGGTCAATCTTATCATTCCTTGTCCCCTACCCCGGTAGGACTCTCCTCTTCCTGATTGTTTACTACCTTTGCCTCGTGGTTTCACCATTGTCTGCAATAAATATTTACTTTTGCTTTGTTAGTATCAGTAGAAACAATGAAACTCAGAATTGCAGGAAAAATAATGCAGACAGTTAAAAGTTGCAGACTGCGAACCGTACAAAATGAGGTGCGGCTGCAAAGAGGCTACCGCGGCCGCAAAGGTCCGCACAGAGGTAGGGTTCAAACTACGCACTCTCTAAATATATGCACCGCGAATCACACAAAATGGCATTGCGGTACGCACAAAATCTGTTATGGCCGTGATCCTCAAATGTCAGTATTCAGAACCTAGTCCACTGTGGTTCGCACAAAATGGCATTGCGGACCGCACAAATTCCACCGCAGTCCGCACTGAGTGGCCAGCATCAGCACCAACCTAGGGTTCAAGTTTTGTCCATTTTTAGTCCAAATATTTACCTATTGATGATACCCTATGTGTTGCCTCAGTGTTTTAACTAATTAGTCTTAAGTAAAACGGAATTTAACTAACCTATGCTACAAGACTGCTAGAAAAACGGGAAGGGGAGGAAGAAGAAATGAGAAAAACAAAAATTCAAAGAAAATAATAAAATTAAACAACTGAGACGGAATTAATGTTACCAGAAATGAGATTTACTAAAGATTGATGAGTCTTAGAAGTTAATTTCGTGCAATGAGAGTGATGAATAGTAGTTTTTATGCTTCTAAGAGTAAAAAGATCGAAAAGTTCAAATGGAGGGCCTCAGGTCCTATTTATAGAAAAAGGTCCTGGGCCCCAGCTTACCTACCCACCGTGGACCGCACAAAATGGCACCGCGGTCCGCGGTGCTCAAAAACATGAAGCACTTGGAAATTGACCATTGCGGACCGCAAGAAATCCAGTGCGGCCGCAGTGGACCACCGCGGACCGCACAGAATGCAATGCGGCCGCGGTGGAAAACTTCAGAGACTCCCTACTTTTGTCAAATCACTTATGCGGGCCGTATTGATTTCTTGCCCCCGCACAAAGGCATTTGCAGCCACACAAAATGAGTGCGGTCCGCACTGCAAACTTCAGAGAGTGATCATTTTTCAACTTGTTCTTGCACTGTATCAACACAACCCTACAACTTCTCACAACCAGTCAGTCCAAAAATAAATCCTACACTACAATGAAAATCAAAGATAAATAAGAAGAAAGACACATGGGTTGCCTCTCAAGAAGCACATGATTTAACGTCGCGGCATGACGCAGGTTACCATCAAATCACTTGAGATGAAGAAGTGCCACCACGTGGCTATCATCAATCTTGCCCAGGTAGTGCTTGAACTTGTGCCCATTCACTCAGAAAACCTCACCATTTTTGTTCTTCAAATCAAGTGCACCAAACGGAGTCACAAATACCACTTCAAAAGGTCCACTCCATTTTGACTTAAGCTTTCCCGGAAACAGACGTAACCGAGAATTGAACAAGAGAACCAAATCACCCACTTTGATCTTCTTGCCATGAGCATATTTATCATGAAGGTACTTCTTCTTGTCCTTGTACAAGGACGAACTGGAGTAGGCATGGAATCGGAATTCATCAAGTTCATTAAGCTACTCCACATGAAGATTTGCTACCACATCCCATTCAAGATTCAGTTTCCTCAAAGCCTATATGGCCTTGTGCTCTAACTCAACTAGTAGATGGCAAGCTTTTCCCAAACACCAACCGATACGGAGACATACCAATCGGAGTCTTGTAAGTAGTCCTATAAGCCCATAGAGCATCATCCAACTTCTTTGACTAATCAGTCCTATTTGCATTAACCGTCTTTGATAATATACTCTTGATTTTCCTATTTGAGACTTAAACTTGGCCACTCGCTTGAGGATGATAAGGAGTAGAAACTTTGTGGTTAACACCATACTTTGCAAGCAAAGTGTCAAAAGCTCTATTACAAAAATGAGACCCCCATCACTTATGATTGCACGAGGAGTTCCAAACCTTGTAAAAATGCTCTTCTTGAGAAATGCAACAACACTTCGGGCCTCATTGTTGGGTAAAGCCACGGCTTCAACCCACTTTGAAACATAGTCAACCGCCACAAGAATGTATGTGTTCCCACACAAGCTAACAAACAGGCCCATAAAATCAATGCCTCATACATCAAAAATATCAACTTCAAGAATGGCATTGAGAGGCATCTCATCTTTCTTTGAAATTACCCCCGCTCTTTGACATTCGTCACACCTCTTCACAAGTTCACTTACATCTTTGTACAAAGTTGGCCAATAAAAACCCACAACTAGAACTTTGGAAGTCGTCCTCGCCCCGCCATGATGGCCACCATAGGGAGAGGAATGACAAGCCTCCAAGTTACTCAATTGCTCTTCCTCCAGGACATACTTTCGGATCACACCATCCATGTAAATCTTGAAAAAGTACGGCTTATCCCAATAGAGATCCAAACTATACCGTTTGAGATTCTTCCTTTAGTTAGAAGAGAGCTCACACAGGATTATAATAGTCACAAGCAAATTAGCAACGTGCGCAAACCATGGCATACCATTCACCGACACCGAAAGAAATTGTTCGTCGGGAAATGAATTATTGATCTCTAGGCCATCACGAGCCCTCCCCTCCTCCTCCAAGCGGGACAAATGGTCGGCCACTTGGTTTTCACTATGCTTCCGGTCCTAAATCTCCAAATCAAACTCTTGAAGTAACAAGACCCATCGCATCAGTCTAGCTTTGGAATCCTTCTTCGTCATTGTAAGCACGTGATTTTTGACCCTACCCGAGATTTTTCACATTTTTAGCGTGAATATGTGAAATTGGGCCTAATATAGCCATTTTAACTATTTTTACTTTATTTCGTTACAAAAAGAAAAAATCACAAAAAATACATATATAAATTTTAGTTTATGCATTTCTCATAAACGTGGAAAAAATACAAAAAAATTGTACTTTATTTTGGTACTTTATATAAATTCGAAAATTACAAAAAAAATATAGTTCTATTAATGTTTGCAGTCATTATAATTTTGAAAAATACAAAAATTGTACTTTATTTTGGTACTTTATATAAATTCAAAAATTACTAAAATATATAGTTCTATTAATGTTTGCAGTCATTATAATTTTGAAAAATACAAAAATATTACTTCATATTTTTTTCTTTATTAAAGAACGAAAATTACAAAAAAATAGTTTTATTAATATTCTATAGTCATTTTAACTTTGAAAAATACAAAAAAACATTACTTCATATTTTATCTTAATATTTAAAAAAACGAAAATTACAAAAATAGTTTTATTAATATTTTGTAGCTATTTTAAATCTTGAAAAAATATTTAAAAAATATATAGTTTTGTTTGAATACTAGTCTTATTTTTGGTAGTTATTTTTCTTACATAGGACTAGTTAAGCAACGTTTTCCTATTTCTCGGGTCCGGGCAAAAGAATAATATTCGGGTTCAAACTACCCGGTTTTAGGCCTAATTTCGGACCTAGCCCATAATAAACCGTGTCCAGGACACATGGGAAACCCCACCGCGCGTGGGGAACATAAGCCTCGAACCCCACCACGCGTGGGGCTCATTTTTTCTGGGCAAAGACTATACAAATACACGGACAAAACTTTGAAAGAGGAGGACTTTGGACTTTTGGTCAGAAAAAAGAGAAAAAACGGGAAAAATTTTCGAGCATTGTTCATCTTCTTCTTCAAAAAGAAAAAGAAGAGAAAGCCCTAGGAGCCAGCCCCCCCCCCCCCACGCTCGAACACCTCCGTCACGACCCCTCCGGTAAACCACCCAAACGACCCTTCAGCCACCACCAAACGACCACCCTCCTTCCACCTCCAAAACCCTCCCCAGCTGACCCCTCCCCGTCACCTCCACCCATAACCACCATAACCAACGACCAAACACCACTCCGTCACAACCCAACACCACGACCAACAGCTTCCCCCCCCCCTCGTCGTCAAACTCCAGCCCAGTCCGTCACCTTCGACCACGACCAACGACAACAACCCAACATCGCGACCAACAGCTTCCCCCCCTCGTCGTCAACCTCCAGCCCAGTCCGTCACCTTCCACCGCGACCACGACCAACGACAACAACCCATCCAGTCGAACCCCAGGCCTCCTCCTCACCCCAGCCACGAACCAGCAGTAACGCCATTAGCGTTAGCATGCCCAGCTGCCGCCGTTTCTTCGTTATCGTCGCGAAGACCGTCTGAGGTCGTCGTCGGGTTGTGCTCGTGGCTTCCGGTCTTATATCGTTGAGTTCGACATCGAGGTTCCGTCATTGGAGAGGTTTCCGATAGCTGTCGAGACAGTTTGGTTGTTGTTCTTGCTTCAAACAGGTGCATATACATTTTCAAACTTGTTATATTTGCTTAAATGGAATGAAATGATATGGATTTCCTATGCACTGTTTGTGTATCGGATTTGTTGAATGTCTCTTCCTTTGTTTCATTATTTTAAGTAGCCATTCCGCATTTTGTTTCTTCATATTAAGATTATTGTTATCTACATGCTTGTCTTAAGAGTTGTTTGTACGTATAGTAGTAATGTTAAAATCGTAGGAGTAATTTTAATCCCACTGAAAAATATTCGTTTCATCAAATAAGTTTAATCTACAACCCATGACCTCGCAAAGTAGCAAAAAAAATGTAGTTATTTTAGCCTTGTCTCTTTTTTTTTTTTTCTAAAATAAATAAATAAATATACAAAAAAAAACGAGACTAGCTTCGCCAAAAAAATAAAAATATACAGATTGCGGAGCCTTCACAAAATATGTGTATTAAATACTTAGATTCTGGGACGTGCCGTTTAGCAAATTTCGCGGCCCTACCAAAAAATAATAATGCGCTAGTTGCTTTAGGCGCGCCTTTAATAATGTTATCTCCCTAAACTCGGGTGTGCATTTCATGCGACCCAAATCCAAATCCTAAAACATCAAATAAAATATGTTGCGGATTGTGGGTGCATTTCATGTGACACAGTCCAAAGATATGTTTTAAGCGATGTTCACATTCCTAAAAAATAATGATAATAAAGCGGTAAAAGATAAAATTTGCACATGGCTCATAATTGTATTAAAAATCAGATAAATAAGCCGAATATAACAGTTGAGCGACCGTTCTAGAACCATGGAACTCGGGAATGCCTAACACCTTCTCCCGGGTTAACAGAATTCCATATTCGGATTTCTGGTACGCAGACTGTAATATGGAGTCATTCTTTTTCCTCGATTCGGGATTAAAATTGGTGACTTGGGACACCCTAAATCTCCCAAGTGGCGACTCTGAAATAATTAAACCAATCCCGTCTCGATTGTCCTTTAATTGGAAAAACTCTCTTGCGCCCCCTCGGGTGCGGAAAAAGGAGGTGTGACAGCTCTGGCGACTCTGCTGGGGAGCCTATAACCCAGAACCACTGGTTCAGGGTTAGAAATTCGAGCTTAAATAAATTGTTATATTTGGCTTTATTTGATTTTTACATGTTTTGAGCTTAATGTGCTAAATGTTGCTTTTACCGCTTTGATATTATGTGAACTTTATATAAACTGTGCCGAAACCCATCTCCTCTCTGAGTCTTCTGAATCATGAAGAAGGGTGTACTTCGTACGACTTCTTTTCTGTATAGTGTCAAATCCCAATTTAGAACGAGGTTCAGACAAGTTGCTAAGCCGGTGAAGCTTCTGTATTCCCGGTACGCTGCCCCCCCTCGGCTCGAGCTGTCCGCTCGGGTAAGCCAGGTCTAGAACAAATACCCAGGTTATGAACTTAGTATAACGAAGCCACATGCCGGATCCCTAGTAGGAACGTTTATTTGCATCATGTGCATTTGACTTAGGGGACTCAACACAGGGGTTGGGTCCGTCTAGGACAAGCAACCTGAAAATAATAGACCATCTTATGGCATCCTATGTGCTACATGTTGTATTCAGTCAAGGGCGAATGGGTCATTTGGTCATTTCCAGCATGATGTTATTTTAATCAAAGCATGGGGAACATTTGTGGAATCCAAGAAGCCTTGGAATTCCCTATGTCCCCCACGCTTGCTTTTTGGGAAAACACATGGGGAACATTTGTGGAATCCAAGAAGTCTTGGAATTCCCATATGTCCCCCACGCTTCATATGTTGGAAAAAGCGCATAGGGAACATTCGCGGAGTCCAAGATGTCTTGGAAGTCCTTATGTCTCCCATGCCACATTTTTGAAAATAATAATAAATTAAATATGTATATATATATATATATGAAAATTATATATATATATATATAAATGAATAATTCAAAAAAAGTTTGTATGTTGTCATCATTTTCAACGAATTAGAAAATAGTGAAAAAAAATGAGAAAGTGACAGTGTAAAGATATAACTACTTATTTTTAGAAGGAAAAAACCAATGTCCGAGTAGGTATCAAAACCCTGACGAAATTTTGGAAAAATAAAAAAAATATATGTCATGTTAGTTTGTTTTATTAAAAGCAAAGGAAAAGTAGAAAAATCATCATTGTTTTGCCTTGCCATAAAAATGAAAGTAAAAAAAAGGGGTCTTGTTTTAAAATAGGTTTATTTATTTGTTTATGAAAATGCCAAAATTAAAATAATCCAAAAATATTTTCTCCATTATTCACTTCTTTAGAAAGTCTTTCTAATTGTTTTAAATATATATATATATATATATATATATATATATATATATATATATATATATATATATATATATATATTTATAATAAAAATCCGAAAATATTTTGATTCTTCTTTCAAAAATTGAAAAGAAAATTCGAGATTCAAAAAAAAAACATTTTAGTGCGTTTCTTTTATTAAAGGTAAAATTCCAAAAATATATTTTTCTTCTTTAGAATAAAAGAAAAAGCAAATGAAATTCAAAAATATATCTTAGAAGTATTTCTTTCAAAAAAAAGATCAATCAAAAATCCAAAAAATATTTTTCATTTCTTCTTTTAAAGTAGTTCTTTTACCCGAACTACGCGGGTTTGATTCTCACCGGATGTGAGATACGTAGGCAACCCTCATCGGGTCCAACCCCACCTTTTGCTAAAAAGCCAAAAACAAATAAATAATAGTAAAAAAATAATAATAAAAAATGTCAAAATTTTAATTTTTTTTCATAAAGAAGTCGGGTGACGCTGTTTTATCAAGACATAGCCGAATGTTCCCGAAGGGGACGCCGGAAGGCTGACTTTGCATAAACGGCCACTTTCGGGTCATTTTTAAGATTTGGTCCAGTTGACCCACACAGCCTTAAAAATCTTCGTCCCCGAGATGTTGACAGGCCGTGTTTGCAATATTGAGTTTCCTATTTTTGAAAAACAATAAAAGAGCCATAACTAAGTCAGGAGATGTTGTTTGTCATAAATAGCCGAATGTTCCCGAAAGGGACGCCGGAAGGCTGACTTTGCATAAACAGTCACTTTTTGGGTCATGTTTAAGATTTTTGGTCTAGTTGACCCACACAGCCTTTTAAACCTTCGTCCCCGAGACGCTGAATGGCCGTGTTGTGCAACACCAAGTTTTATTGTGATTTGAAAAAAAACAAAGAGTCGGCGGTCAGGTGAATACCATTCAAATTTTGTCATAATAAGCCGAGCCAGCTTCGGCCGCGTCTTAAACCGTTCTTGCCGAAATAGCCTTAGAGTATCTTTCAGTTGTCGAAAGGTTATTTTCGTAAAAGAATGGACAAGTTTGTAAAGCGTCATAAAATAATCCTCCTCGGCCTCAAAATTCATGTGAGAGTTGGAAAGGGCCACGTTTGCAAAAACAACCATTTGGTTAAAATTAGCAAATGGAAGAAGGAAGTTGGCCATTTGTTTTTAAAGCTTGTAAACCTTTTGATTAAAATAGGCGGGTTGTTTGATTTTCAAGTTGGTAGGTCATTTTTAAACCCTTGAAACCCAGTTTGTTTTAATATGAAAAGTGAAAAAGAAAAAATGTTCATTATTGTTTATCTTTTATTGGTCCGAACTACGCAAGGTCTGATTCATGCGGAGTCATGATACGTAGGCAATCTCCATAAGATTCGACCACAACAAAGAGAAAAAAAAGGAAACGAAAAAGAGAATGAAAAAAGAATGAAAAAAGAAAGGAAAAAGAAAGGAAAAAGGAAAAGAGAAAAAAAAACAAATGGCAAGCTGGGAATGAGGAGTGAGTTTTTATTTTATTTTACTCTATTTTCAAAAAAAAAGAGAAAAAAATAAATAAAATAAAATAATAAGCTAGTTAGTTTATAACCCGAACTACGTCGGTTTGATTCTCACCGGATGTGAGATACGTAGGCAACCCTCATCGGGTCCAACTCCCTTTTCCATTTTACCAATAATGATATACCATAAAGCATATATGTACACACATGTATATAAATACATATATTGTTTGTTTGGTTTTCCAAGATTTTTGTTTAGAGTCAAAATAAAGGTTTCTGTTTTCGCCTAAAAGGTCACCTTAATAAATGTGCAGGATGAGCACAGAGCAAAATGAACCATTCTCGGCCCTCAGCGAGGTCCCCCTACAACTCCACATGTGGTGGAATGATTTGGAAGCCAATAGCAAAGAGGTAGTAGGAAGAATATTGGGAGGTTTTGTAAATTTGTTGGGCGTTAGGCCAAGGACAGATATTCTTGAAGCTCTAATACCATTTTGGGACCCAACCCGCAATGTATTCCGTTTTGTTGACTTTGAACTTTCACCAACACTTGAGGAAGTCGCCGGATATGCGGGATTGAATGAGAGGTTAAGAGGGCAATATTTGCTTTCGCCAAGGCCAGTGTCTCCGCATGCGTTTCTGGATCTACTAAGCATTAGTCGGAAGGTACAACATGACAATTTATCGAGAGTATATTGTGATCTCCATTTCTTGTATCAGCAGTACGGAACCCCGCAGGGTTTCGAGTAACCGAACCTTGGGCTAACTCACGGCGAGAACAGAAACAAATGGGAAGTAAGACGTACTTTGGCTTTTATCACAGCATTCTTGGGAGTCATGGTCTGTCCAAGGAAGGATAAAAAGATAGAGATAGGTCTGGTAGGGATGGCCGACGTGGCAATCAAAAGAACCAATAGTACTGTGGTTCCTTTGATTTTGTCCGAAATCTACCGGGCTCTGACTATATGCCGAGAAGGAGGCAAGTTCTTCCAAGGTTGCAACCTGTTACTTCAGTTGTGGATGCAGGAACATCTCCATCACCGAGTAGGATACATGAACCACGGGTTGACCGAGAAGAATTGTATCAGCGGATTCAAGAAGCGCATGACAGGCGCCAGATTTCCTGAAGGTGTCGAAGCGTGGTTTACACGGTTAAGGTCAACAACAGCCGACCAAATTGAATGGGCATTCGGTTGGTTGACTGATACTGAGGTGATCTACATGTCGACTGAAGAATGTCATGTTCTCTTAATGGGGCTTCGCAGCATCCAGCCATATGCCCCTCATCGGGTATTACGACAACTGGGCAGATTTCAAGTAGTCTCTACTGATGAAGATCTGAGCAAGCATGCCTTGGAATTAAGCCCGGGAGTCATATTCCCCGAGGGGAAGATTAGAAAACTGTGGCATGAATGTAGATTCTTGGATCCCAAGACCATGGTGCGAGAACTAGCTAAAGGTGAGGTAAACCCAAAGTACGACGCTTGGTTCGAAAGAAGGTTTCAGATTCGGCAAAGACCTGCTAAAAGGGCACACGTCCAACACTTCACAGATGATTCACAAGAGCAATGGGGATGGTTAAAAAGGGAGGAAGGTTACCAGGTGGAAATCGGGAAGCTAAAGCAACAAGTCGAAAGGCTTGTATTTGAGAACAATGTGCAAGTCGCCTCGGAGCAGGCTGAAAGAAACAAGCTAGCCCAAGAAAACCAAACCTTGAAGGCCCGCCTTCGCCAAGCCAGTAAGAGTAACGTTGACCGACAGAAGCGTCGCTCTGACGAAAGATTGATAGCAAGTTTGAGAAGTCAGGTCATCCAGAGCCAAGAAGAATTAGAACAATCAGAAGCTTGCATAGCAAGGATGAAGGTCAAATGGGCAAGGTACACAATGGCCCGGAAGCAGCGTTTGCAACAGGTCATAAGGGATTATGAAATGAGCGTCGGAATATTAAGGGAGACGAACTCCACTCTACATGATCGGATCGTCAAACAAGCACGAGATGCCCAAGCCGACAGAAGGCGATGTTACGATGCAATGACCAGAATGGAAAGACAAATGGAGATGTTCCAGGATCAGCTTGCCAACAATGCGCAAACACTGGGATTGAAGAACCGACAGATAAGGCATTTGTTCGCAGAAAGGGACAACATTCAAGGAAGGATCGACGAGATTGGGCATTACATCTACATGAGATGCCTGGCATGCGAGCAAATGCCTCGGAAGGCCCTCCTTGTTTCCATCATGGGTTGCGTCCACCGAATCATGAATGAGTTGAAAAGCCTGCAGAGGGACCTCACACCAAGGGCCGCGGAAAGGCCGAATGATGCCTCGCGGGCCCCTAAGCTGGAAAATTAATCTTTGGTTGAGTCTTGTTTATTTGGCTTTGTTGCTTTTCCATATGTTGTTTTCTTTTCTTTTAGTCAAAACGGGTTAAGAACTGTGGAGTCTGTATTATTGCTATTCCTTGCTTGAAGTAATTTGTAATAGCAAAATTTTGAGAATGAATTTAACGATTTCACAAGAATTTTGTGTTTCTTTACTTTAAGGCAGAACTACGCCTGGTCTGATTCACGCGGGGACGTGATACGTAGGCAATCCCCATAAGATTCGACCGCTTTTAATAAAGAAAGAAAAGAAAATACAAAATAAAATAAAACACAGGGTTTCCCAAAGTACTTTAAAAGGGGACGAATGAGCAAACCGGGATGACGCATGTTGTTTGAAGCAAAGCATGTAGAAACGATTAACTGCCTAGGTGCATTGCATCCTCTATGTGTTATGATCAAATATGTTAAACTCTAACGCTAACAAAGTTTGTTGTTGTCTGAATCAAACAAAAAAAGTTGTTAAAGAACTCTGGCAGCACACTCCTATCAAACCAGATCCAAGGGACCGATAGCAACCAGCATGACTACTTCAGAGAATAGTAATGAGGAAGAGAGGCCGATGAGCCAGTTGCTAAAAGAAGCGATGGAAAAGATTGAAAGGATGGGACTAGAGATGAATGCAATGCAGCTAGCCATAGCCAAAACACAAAAGAGCCCTGAAACACTGGGGAACATGCCGGAATACCCTCACTCTGGCCCTTCCACAAGCCGCCCAAATCCCCTTTATCATCAAGAAAGAAGCCCTCATGATTCCCAAGCTCCACCACCCCATCAACCTCTCCCAACACCCAATATTCCCATTTTTGTGGGACCAACATCAGCCCCTTTGCAAAGAACGACCAGTGAGCCATTGTTTCAGGCTCACGATACGCAATACTACCCCCCGAGCCTACGTTTCATGCCCCCGAACCACAGGCTTACAATCCACATTTGGAAGTGCCGGCAGAGATTGAGAAGCCGGCTAAGGCCCCTGAACAGGATGAAGTATTGAGAAAGTTCAAAAGCCTGGAGCAGTCCTTCAGGAACTTGCACGGGCTGGGCAATCAAGTCAGCGTAGCATACAAAGATCTGTGCCCTTTCCCAGACGTCCAACTCCCGGCTGGGTTCAAGATGCCTAAGTTTGATTTATATGAAGGGCACGGTGATCCCATGGCACATTTGCGGGGGTTCTGTAGCAAAATGAGGGGGGCAGGCGGCAAGGATGAGCTGCTGATAGCTTATTTCGGCCAAAGTCTGAGCGGATCTGCACTAGAATGGTATACCAGGCAGGATTCCAGTAGGTGGTACACGTGGGATGATCTGGCGCAGGCTTTTGCAAGTCATTTCCAGTACAATCTCGAGATAGTCCCTGACCGTCTCACATTATTGAGAACTGGGAAGAAACCCGGGGAAAGTTTTCGCGAGTTCGGGTTCCGCTGGAGAGAACAAGCAGCTAGAGTCGATCCTCCCATGAGAGAGGGAGAGATGGTGGACTATTTCTTGCAGACACTGGATCCAACCTACTTTGGTCACTTGGTGACAACAGTTGGAAAATCTTTCAACGAGGTGGTCAAGATAGGGGTCATGATAGAAGAGGGTCTGAGGTCTGACAAAATCTTGAACTATTCGGCACTCAAAGCCACAACCCAGGCTATTCAAAGCGGCACGGGAGGTGCGCTGAGAAGAAAGAAAGAAGAGGTTGCCACGATCGAGGCAGGCAGTTGGTCCAGGGCTGGCAGGCCGCACTACAACCAACCCAGACCTCACAGGTCAAACTACCCATACAACCCACCACAAACTTTCTATCCGCCTCAAGAACCACATTGTTCCGTACACCAGGCCCAAGCATACACTCAGCCTCCGGTTCGCCCACAATGGCGCGCGCCGGCTCCCCAGAACATATATGCACCACCACAAAACACCTATCCTCCACCGAGGGCGTATAGAAACCCTTCAGGGGCAGGCTTCCGGGGAAATCTAGATGCTAGGAATGACAGGTTGCGGAAGCAGAGAACTTTCACGGAGTTGGGAGAAACCTACACTGCTTTGTTCCACAAGCTGAGGCAATTGGGTTTGGTTAGTCCTGTCCAGACTCGAGAACCAAATCCCCCACCTCAGAACTTGGATCGATCAATCAGTTGTGAATATTGTTCAGGGATGCTCGGGCATGATACCGAGAAGTGCTGGAAATTAAGGCATGCCATATAGGATCTTATTGACACCAATAAGATCGAGGTCCAGACACCGGAGGCTCCTAACATCAACCAAAACCCACTGCCAGTGCACCACGAAACTCACATGATTGAGTTGGTGTGTGAGGGAGGAGAATTGAGAAAACCCTCGCAAATAGTGATGATGATCCAAGCCGCCCCGAAAGAAGTCTCAACCAGTGGAGGAACGAGTGTACAGTCGCAGGGAGAAGGCGTCAAGCTGGTAGTGATATTGGGAAAGAGCCCGTCCGCCATAACAAGCAAACCCGAGCCAAGCAAGTTGGTAATACCAGGGATCCCGCCCACACCGGTGGTCATGTTGAAAGGGGTATGTAGAGAACGGGTGACCATAAAGACTGTGGTCCAGCTGTCGATGATTGACAGCAGGGCTGTGCCTTGGAAATATGAAAAGGCGGTGGTGATGTACAAAGGAAAATAGGTGGAAGAAGTCAGTTGTGAAGCGCAAGGGCTGACTCGATCAGGTCGATGTTTTGCTCCGGTGGAGCTAAGAAGAACCAACCCAGTTGCAACCAAGAAACCTGTGTCCGAAGAAGAGGCTGAAGAGTTCCTGAGGAAGATGAAAGTACAGGACTATTCTGTGGTCGAACAGCTGAGAAAAACACCGGCCCAGATCTCACTGTTGTCGTTACTGATCCATTCTGAGGAGCATCATCGGGCCTTGCTGAAGATATTGAACGAAGCTCATGTACCCAGTGAGATTGCTGTAAACCACCTGGAAACCATTGCCAGCAAGATTTTCGAGGTGAACAGGGTAACATTCTCAGATGATGACCTGCCGGTGGAAGGTACGGAGCACAATAAAGCTCTATACCTAGCCGTCAAATGTGAAGACTCGGTGGTAACTTGAGTATTGGTGGATAACGGCTCAAGCGCCAATATTTGTCCATTATCCACTCTGGACCAGTTAAAGATCGACCGCGGAAGAATCCGGAAGAATAGCATCTGCGTCCGAGGGTTTGACGGAAACGGAACGGCCACTGTAGGGGATGTTGTACTTGAACTGACCATCGGTCCGGTCCTGTTTACCATGGAATTCCAGGTATTAGACGCCACGGTATCTTACAACCTGCTGTTAGGTCGACCATGGATTCATGCAGCCAAAGCGGTGCCTTCCACCCTACATCAGATGGTGAAGTTCGAGTGGGAAAGACAAGAGGTCGTGTTACACGGCGAGGATACAACGTGCACCATGGGCGGAACCATTGTACCTTTCATAGAGACCGCTGATGACAAGGGTCCTTGGGTCTACCAGATTTTCGATACAGGGTCGGCCAACAAAATTTCTGAAGGAGAAATCATCCCGCACTAAGGTAGCTGCCGCAACAGTCATGATGGTCTCAGAAATGCTGGGTAATGGATTTGTGCCGGGAAAAAGCCTGGGAGTCGAGCTTCAAGGGATTGTCCAACCTGTCTCCCTTCCTAAAAATCTGGAAAATTTTGGATTGGGGTTCAAACCAACCGCAGCAGATAGGAAGCAAGCGCGAAAAATGAAGAAGAGGGTCTGGTTTCTGCCTAAACCGGTGCCACGCCTCTCAAGGTCTTTTGTTAAAGCAAGTGCCAAGGGGTCACCGGTCTCAAAGATTCTAGGACCTTTGATCGGTATAAATGAAGACCTGAATCAGAGTTTTGAAAGGCTATTCGCGGATGTCAGTGTGGTGGAGGCTGGAGAAGGGTCCAGCAGAGCAGAGATACAGTTTGTGGGGCCTGAGGCCAAGACCAACAATTGGACGGTTACTCCTCTTCCTGTCCGAGGGGAGTCTTGGTAGTAGGCTTTGATTTATGTTTTGTGTGTTTTGTTTTGTCCGGATTATTCAAGGGTGTAATCCAAATTTTACTTTCGTTTTGTAAAAGTGTGAACCCTTTTATCCCGCAAGTTAATGAAGTTCTTTTCTTTTGTCCCATTTTAATTTTTGTTTTGTTCTTTTTCTTTCTGAACAGTTCTCTTTTTACTGGTTCTAATGACATGGCATGCACAGCGGATCTTCGACCTAGTCTAATAAATCAATCGGAATCTGACTCAATGATGCAAGAGGTCGTTTGTGATGATGAATCTGAATGTGATGAAGGTGAAGCCTTCGAAGAGATAAACCGGGAATTATGCCAATTTGAAGAAAAACCCAAGCCTAACCTAAATGACACTAAGGCTTTAAACCTAGGAGATGCTGATAATGTCCAAGAAACCAAAATCAGCATCCACATTGAGCCGAATGTCAGGGAAGAATTGATCAGAACCCTCATGGAATTCAAAGATGTTTTTGCATGGTCCTATGACGATATGCCTGGATTAAGCACAAATTTAGTGGTTCACAAATTGCCCACTGACCCGGCATACCCTCCGGTCAAGCAAAAACTAAGGAAATTTAAAACAGAAATGAGTGTAAAAATCAAAGAAGAGGTGATTAAGCAGTTGCAGGCAAAGGTCATTCGGGTCACTCGATATCCCGAATGGTTGGCCAATGTGGTGCCAGTCCCAAAGAAGGATGGAAAAATCAGGGTGTGCGTCGACTACCGCAACCTCAACAAAGCAAGTCCCAAGGACAATTTTCCGCTACCCAACATTCATATCCTGATCGATAATTGCGCTGGGCGCGAGATCAGATCCTTTGTGGATTGCTATGCGGGTTATCATCAGATCCTAATGGACGAAGAGGATGCTGAGAAGACAGCGTTTATTATGCCATGGGGAACCTATTGCTATCAGGTAATGCCATTCGGGTTAAAGAACGCCAGGGCAACGTACATGCGAGCAATGACTGCCGTGTTTCACGACATGATACACAAAGAAATCGAGGTGTACGTCGATGATGTGATCATCAAATCTTGGCGTCAGGAGGACCATGTGGCAGACCTAAGGAGATTTTTCCAAAGACTCCGGAGGTATGATATCAAGCTTAACCCGGCCAAATGCGCATTCGGGGTTCCATCAGGAAAGTTGCTAGGATTCATCGTCAGTCGACGGGGGATTGAGTTAGACCCATCCAAAATTGAATCCATCCGAGATTTGCCACCGCCAAGGAACAAAAAAGAGGTAATGAGTTTGCTGGGTAGACTCAATTACATCAGCAGGTTCATCGCTCAACTCACAGCAACTTGTGAGCCCATATTTCGGCTGCTGAGAAAGGATGCTGCGGTAGGTTGGACGGCAGAGTGTCAGGAGGCTTTCGACCAAATCAAAGGGTATCTGTCTAATCCACCCGTATTGGTCCCGCCTAAGCCCGGGAAGCCCCTAATTCTTTACCTGACGGTCTTGGAAAATTCATTTGGTTGTGTATTGGGGCAACATGACGACACAGGAAGGAAGGAGCAAGCCATCTACTATCTTAGCAAGAAATTCACAGTACATGAGGTCAAGTACACTCAACTCGAGAAAACATGTTGCGCCCTAACTTGGGTAGCTCAGAAGTTGAAACACTACCTGTCTTCGTATACTACTTATCTCATATCCCGTTTGGACCCATTGAAGTATATCTTTCATAAACCTATGCCCACGGGAAGGTTGGCAAAATGGCAAATTCTGCTCACAGAGTTTGATATCATCTATGTAACGAGGACGGCCATGAAAGCCCAGGCGCTGGCAGACCATTTGGCAGAGAATCCCGTTGATGAAAAATACGAGCCCTTAAGAACGTATTTTCCTGACGAAGAGGTAATGCATACAAATGAGTTGGAATTGCCTGAGGAACCGGGTTGGAAGCTTTTCTTCGATGGAGCTGCAAACGCGAAAGGGGTTGGAATAGGAGCAGTACTCATTTCTGAAACAGGACGGCATTATCCTGTTACGGCTCAACTACGCTTCTATTGCACCAACAATATGGCCGAGTATGAGGCTTGCATTCTAGGTCTGTGCTTGGCTGCTGACATGGATGTCCAAGACGTCTTGGTCTTGGGAGACTCGGACCTCTTGGTACATCAAATTCAGGGTGAATGGGAAACACGAGACCTAAAGCTCATACCATACCGACAATGCTTGCATGATCTGAGCAAGCAATTTCGATCGGTGAAGTTCAAACACATCCCGAGAGTTCACAATGAGGTTGCGGATGCCTTGGCCACCTTAGCATCAATGCTGCACCACCCTGACAAAATGTATGTTGATCCTCTACACATCCAGGTCCGTGATCAGCACGCTTACTGCAATGCCATAGAAGAAGAAGCAGATGGCGAACCCTGGTTTCATGATATCAAGGAATACCTCAGAATGGGGATATATCCAGAACATGCCTCTAGAGACCAAAAAAGAGCCCTTCGGCGTTTGACGAATGGTTTCTTCCTCAGTGGAGGAGTATTGTACAAAAGAACCTCGGATTTGGGATTGTTGAGATGCATAGATGCCAGTCAAGTAACGACGGTTATGGCAGAGGTACATGCTGGAGTTTGTGGGCCACACATGAGCGGATATGTATTGGCAAGAAAGATCCTTCGAACAGGGTGTTATTGGCTCACCATGGAACACGACTGTATCACTTTCGTGAGGAAATGCCATCAGTGCCAGATACATGGAGATTTGATTCATTCTCTGCCAACAGAGTTACATACGATGTCAGCACCTTGGCCGTTTGTGGCATGGGGCATGGATGTCAATGGGCCCATCGAGCCGGCAGCATCCAACGGTCATAGGTTCATCCTAGTGACCATTGATTACTTCACCAAATGGTTTGAGGCTAAAACCTTCAAATCGGTAACCAAGAAGGCAGTGGTGGACTTTGTTCACTCCCATATCATCTGCAGATTTGGGATCCCAAAAGTGATCATCACGGATAACGGTGCGAATCTTAATAGCAGCTTGATGAGAGAGGTATGCCAACAATTCAAGATTACACACCGCAATTCCACCCCATATCGTCCCAAGGCGAATGGAGCAGTCGAAGCAGCCAATAAGAATATCAAGAAGATACTGCGAAAAATGGTGGAAGTGTCCAGACAATGGCACGAGAGATTACCCTTTGCTTTGTTGGGTTACCGCACTACCGTCCGAACTTCCATAGGCACAACTCCTTATTTGTTGGTGTATGGAACTGAGGCCATAATACCAGCGGAGGTCGAAATTCCGTCCCTCCGAATTGTCGCTGAAGCCGGGATTAATGATGATGAATGGGTCAAAGCTCGATTGGAACAGTTGAGCCTGATAGATGAGAAAAGATTGGCAGCAGTGTGTCATGGTCAGCTGTACCAGAAGAGAATGGAAAGAACATATAATAAGAAGGTGCGCCCCAGGAAGTTTGAAGTAGGGCAGCAGGTATTGAAGAAGATCCTCCCACATCAGGTCGAGGCAAAAGGCAAATTCGCCCCAAATTGGCAAGGGCCTTATATCGTGAACAGAGTATTGACCAACGGTACTTTGTGTTTGACAGATGTCGAGGGGAGATGTGTCGACATGGCTATCAATTCCGATGCAGTCAAGAGATATTATGCGTAATTTCTTTAATTATGGCAATTTTGGTTTATTTGTTTGTATTTGGCATTTATTGGATAATGAGATGACGAAGGCAATTCTTTCTTCTATCCAAACACTTTTAACCCTTGCTTCCCCCTTTGAGCCTTAAGTAATTCTTTCATACCCCTCTTTTGGAATCACTAATGGAAAAGACATGAAAAAAAAGAGAAAGAAAATGAAAAGAAGGAAAAGAAAAAAAGAAGAAGATAAAATCATAAGAAATACAAAACCGTGGGAACTACGTTTGACCTGATTCCTCAAAGAGGATACGTAGGCGCCTCACGGCTCGGTCATAGTGTGCATCATAGTGAATATAGGATGCATAATGTACATAATGTGCATAATAGGCACAATGTGCGTGACGCACATAGCTCAACATAAGTGTAAAAAAATAAATTCCCCAAGCAAGAAAACTGGGGCAGAGGTTATGTTTTAAGTTCCAACAAAGGTTTGATTCCAAAAGTTGTAACACATCACCCATAAAATTATTTTCATTTTTATAGCCCTTCTTTAACTCCACACCAAAACCAACATCAACGTCCAAAAGACCTCCCGATCAATGGTCAAGAGATGTCGAGTCAGGCAAATGAGGCCGAGAATAATACACCGATCCCCAGCAAAGAAGAGGATCGTAAGACTGGGAATGAATTGATGGTCAAAGGAATCCTCAAAAGAGAGGGTCGTATCTACAACGCCCAGATTCCTCGAAAGAAATAAAATGAGAGAGTCTTATCGGTGAAAACCTTCACAGGCACCGAGAGGCGACGTAAGATGAGGGATATGAAATGAGAGAGTCTTATTGGTGAAAACCTTCACAGGCACCATAAGGCGCCGGGAGATGAGAGAAAAGAGAGAGTCTCATTAGTGAAAACCCCTCGAAGGGCACTATGAGGCGACAAGACAGATCAACAAAAGCTACCACATTCGAAACGAAATGGACACTCCTTTATCATCCCCAGCAAATCAGACCATCGGGAAAACCCATTGGTACAAATAGACTGGGTCGGGAATCTGTGATGCACGTCATGATCACGGGGACCAGTCAGGTCCTCCAGATAAGTTCTTTTGAGTTTCTTCTCCCACCAAATATTGGTTCAGAAAGACTTTCTCCTTTTTCTATCTTTTATTTCTTTTCCTAAAATTTGTCTTGAAAGGATTTTTCAAAGCTTACTACCAAAAATCGAAGGGGAATTCATCCAATGCAGGATAGTACAAACAGTCTTAAAAGTCGATCCCAGGCAATGCAGTGATCGTGCCCGGCAATTTTGGAGGAAGTAAGCTCCTAAAGGGAGTGGTGTCGGGAGTTAAAAGCAGACTCCCACAGCATGTGCTTAAAGAGAAAGCAGAAAATGGGATTAATTGAAAGCCAATCCCCAGCAGGCTAGAGACCCCCAGCAGGCAACTCTGCCCACTAATCAATTATGGGGACATAGAGCAAGAAAAAGAGAAGAAAGGAAAAATCATCCGCCCGAAAGACACCCTCTACCACCACGATGAAAACTAATTAAATCCTTTTGTCTGCTGCAGGAAAACAAAGGATTGATGATGGCAGCAAGATGCAACGCCAGGGAAGTCACCAAACACCGGGGCAGAAAACTTTCTACCCATTGTCGAAATTTTCTCGGAAGAACGGGGAAACAATTTCAAATACTTTTAAGTTCTAGGTCGCCCACCAGTATAATGCGGGAATACTTTTAAGTTCTAGGTCGCCCACCAGTAAAATGCGGGAATACTTTTAAGTTCTAGGTCGCCCACCAGTAAAATGCGGGAATACTTTTAAGTTCTAGGTCGCCCACCAGTAAAATGCGGGAATACGTTTAAGTTCTAGGTCGCCCACCAGTAAAATGCGGGAATACTTTTAAGTTCTAGGTCGCCCACCAGTATAATGCGGGAATACATTTAAGTTCTAGATCACCCACCAGTATAATGCGGGAATACATTTAAGTTCTAGGTCGCCCACCAGTAAAATGCGGGAATACATTTAAGTTCTAGGTCGCCCACCAGTAAAATGCGGGAATACTTTTAAGTTCTAGGTCGCCCACCAGTAAAATGCGGGAATACATTTAAGTTCTAGGTCGCCCACCAGTAAAATGCGGGAATACATTTAAGTTCTAGGTCGCCCACCAGTATAATGCGGGAATACATTTAAGTTCTAGGTCGCCCACCAGTAAAATGCGGGAATACATTTAAGTTCTAGGTCGCCCACCAGTAAAATGCGGGAATACTTTTAAGTTCTAGGTCGCCCACCAGTAAAATGCGGGAATACTTTTAAGTTCTAGGTCGCCCACCAGTAAAATGCGGGAATACTTTTAAGTTCTAGGTCGCCCACCAGTAAAATGCGGGAATACTTTTAAGTTCTAGGTCGCCCACCAGTAAAATGCAGGAATACGTTTAAGTTCTAGGTCGCCCACCAGTAAAATGCGGGAATACTTTTAAGTTCTAGGTCGCCCACCAGTAAAATGCGGGAATACTTTTAAGTTCTAGGTCGCCCACCAGTAAAATGCGGGAATACGTTTAAGTTCTAGGTCGCCCACCAGTAAAATGCGGGAATACTTTTAAGTTCTAGGTCGCCCACCAGTAAAATGCGGGAATACTTTTAAGTTCTAGGTCGCCCACCAGTAAAATGCAGGAATACATTTAAGTTCTAGGTCGCCCACCAGTAAAATGCGGGAATACATTTAAGTTCTAGGTCGCCCACCAGTAAAATGCGGGAATACTTTTAAGTTCTAGGTCGCCCACCAGTATAATGCGGGAATACATTTAAGTTCTAGGTCGCCCACCAGTAAAATGCGGGAATACTTTTAAGTTCTAGGTCGCCCACCAGTATAATGCGGGAATACATTTAAGTTCTAGGTCGCCCACCAGTAAAATGCGGGAATACTTTTAAGTTCTAGGTCGCCCACCAGTATAATGCGGGAATACATTCAAGTTCTAGGTCGCCCACCAGTAAAATGCGGGAATACTTTTAAGTTCTAGGTCACCCACCAGTATAATGCGGGAATACATTTCAGTTCTAGGTCGCCCACCAGTATAATAAGGGAATACATTTTGTCTGTTCATTCCATATTCTAGGTCGCCCACAAGTATAAATGCAGGCATGTCATTACCAATAGGAGACGCACTTCCTCAGTTTAGTTTCACCATAGGAGACGCACTTCTTAAGTTTAATCTTACCAATAGGAGACCTGCCTGTAGAACAAAGTTTGTTGTATGTCGAAGAAAAATAGAAATCAGGCGTCCACCTGGAGAACAAGGACAAAGAAAAATAGAAATCAGGCGTCCACCTGGAGAACAAGGACAAAGAAAAATAGAAATCAGGCGTCCACCTGGAGAACAAGGACAAAGAAGGAAGAAATCAGGCGTCCACCTGGAGAACAAGGACAAAGAAAAATAGAAATCAGGCGTCCACCTGGAGAACAAGGACAAAGAAAAATAGAAATCAGGCGTCCACCTGGAGAACAAGGACAAAGAAAAATAGAAATCAGGCATCCACCTGGAGAACAAGGACAAAGAAAAGAAGTAATCAGGCGTCCACCTGGAGAATAAGGACAAAGGAAGGAAGAAATCAGGCGTCCACCTGGAGAACAAGGACAAAGAAAATAGAAATCAGGCACCCACCTGGAGAATAAGGGAATACAATTGAAGTATTGAAGTCAAAAGCCCGCTCATATGAGAAAGGAGCACACTTAGAATCAATGAAGCAGAGGAATACAACAGGAATCTCCAGCAGGAAGCAATAAAATCCCCAGCATTCACAAAAGGCTGGTCAAGAAAAGACAACAAGAAAACAAGAGGGGAAAAGAACCCAAGGTACGGAAGTAGAGAACAGATGTGGTCCGCTCAAAGAACTAGCACCTACAACTAGCTGTATCAAGGTTCAAACCTGAAGTCTGTATGAAGCACCATTCAAGACTCAAGACCAAGTTTCAGAAGACTTACAGATAGGAATCCCTGTAACTAGTAGCTGATAGGCTTAGTTAGTCTTTTTTCAGTCTTCGTTTTTTGTTGTAACGACAGGACCGCGGACCGGAACCTCAACGGAACGGCACCTCGATCGGCTCTTCACCTCGGTACACTTCACTATCTCTCTCATTTCGAACTACACGTGGCCTGATTCCTGTATAACCAAGGATATGTAGGCAGCTCAGATACCAGGGCTCGGTCACATTCCCTCCCTTTCCTTAAGTGTAGTCCGTCCAAGTAATGGTCGGGTCAAAAACACGTCTAGTCGTTCTTTGTCGGAAAACTCTTCGTGTTTCCAGTCAAAGAGGGGCAGCTGTAAGCACGTGATTTTTCACCCTCCCCGAGATTTTTCACATTTTTAGCGTGAATATGTGAAATTGGGTCTAATATAGCCATTTTAACTATTTTTACTTTATTTCGTTGCAAAAAGAAAAAATCACAAAAAATACATATATAAATTTTAGTTTATGCATTTCTCATAAACGTGGAAAAAATACAAAAAAAATGTACTTTATTTTGGTACTTTATATAAATTCGAAAATTACAAAAAAATATAGTTCTATTAATGTTTGCAGTCATTATAATTTTGAAAAATACAAAAATTGTACTTTATTTTGGTACTTTATATAAATTCAAAAATTACTAAAATATATAGTTCTATTAATGTTTGCAGTCATTATAATTTTGAAAAATACAAAAATATTACTTCATATTTTTGTCTTTATTAAAGAACGAAAATTACAAAAAAATAGTTTTATTAATATTCTATAGTCATTTTAACTTTGAAAAATACAAAAAAACATTACTTCATATTTTATCTTAATATTTAAAAAAATGAAAATTACAAAAATAGTTTTATTAATATTTTGTAGCTATTTTAAATCTTGAAAAAATATTTAAAAAATATATAGTTTTGTTTGAATACTAGTCTTATTTTTTGTAGTTATTTTGCTTACATAGGACTAGTTAAGCAACGTTTTCCTATTTCTCGGGTCCGGGCAAAAGAATAATATTCGGGTTCAAACTACCCGGTTTTAGGCCTAATTTCGGACCTAGCCCATAATAAACCGTGTCCAGGACACATGGGGAACCCCACCGCGCGTGGGGAACATAAGCCTCGAACCCCACCACGCGTGGGGCTCATTTTTTCTGGGCAAAGACTATACAAATACACGGACAAAACTTTGAAAGAGGAGGACTTTGGACTTTTGGTCAGAAAAAAGAGAAAAAACGGGAAAATTTTTCGAGCACTGTTCATCTTCTTCTTCAAAAAGAAGAAGAAGAGAAAGCCCTAGGAGCCAGCCCCCCCCCCCCCCACGCTCGAACACCTCCGTCACGACCCCTCCGGTAAACCACCCAAACGACCCTTCAGCCACCACCAAACGACCACCCTCCTTCCACCTCCAAAACCCTCCCCAGCTGACCCCTCCCCGTCACCTCCACCCATAACCACCATAACCAACGACCAAACACCACTCCGTCACAACCCAACACCACGACCAACAGCTTCCCCCCCTCGTCGTCAAACTCCAGCCCAGTCCGTCACCTTCGACCACGACCAACGACAACAACCCAACATCGCGACCAACAGCTTCCCCCCCTCGTCGTCAACCTCCAGCCCAGTCCGTCACCTTCCACCGCGACCACGACCAACGACAACAACCCATCCAGTCGAACCCCAGGCCTCCTCCTCACCCCAGCCACGAACCAGCAGTAACGCCATTAGCGTTAGCATGCCCAGCTGCCGCCGTTTCTTCGTTATCGTCGCGCAGACCGTCTGAGGTCGTCGTCGGGTTGTGCTCGTGGCTTCCGGTCTGATATCGTTGAGTTCGACATCGAGGTTCCGTCATTGGAGAGGTTTCCGATAGCTGTCGAGACAGTTTGGTTGTTGTTCTTGCTTCAAACAGGTGCATATACATTTCCAAACTTGTTATATTTGCTTAAATGGAATGAAATGATATGGATTTCCTATGCACTGTTTGTGTATCGGATTTGTTGAATGTCTCTTCCTTTGTTTCATTATTTTAAGTAGCCATTCCGCATTTTGTTTCTTCATATTAAGATTATTGTTATCTACATGCTTGTCTTAAGAGTTGTTTGTACGTATAGTAGTAATGTTAAAATCGTAGGAGTAATTTTAATCCCACTGAAAAATATTCGTTTCATCAAATAAGTTTAATCTACAACCCATGACCTCGCAAAGTAGCAAAAAAATGTAGTTATTTTAGCCTTGTCTCTCTCTTTTTTTTTTTCTAAAATAAATAAATAAATAAACAAAAAAAAACGAGACTAGCTTCGCCAAAAAAAATAAAAATGTACAGATTGCGGAGCCTTCACAAAATATGTGTATTAAATACTTAGATTCTGGGACGGGCCGTTTAGCAAATTTCGCGGCCCTACCAAAAAATAATAATGCGCTAGTTGCTTTAGGCGCGCCTTTAATAATGTTATCTCCCTAAACTCGGGTGTGCATTTCATGCGACCCAAATCCAAATCCTAAAACATCAAATAAAATATGTTGCGGATTGTGGGTGCATTTCATGTGACACAGTCCAAAGATATGTTTTAAGCGATGTTCACATTCCTAAAAAATAATGATAATAAAGCGGTAAAAGATAAAATTTGCACATGGCTCATAATTGTATTAAAAATCAGATAAATAAGCCGAATATAACAGTTGAGCGACCGTGCTAGAACCACGGAACTCGGGAATGCCTAACACCTTCTCCCGGGTTAACAGAATTCCTTATCCGGATTTCTGGTACGCAAACTGTAATATAGAGTCATTCTTTTCCTCGATTCGGGATTAAAATTGGTGACTTGGGACACCCTAAATCTCCCAAGTGGAGACTCTGAAATAATTAAACCAATCCCGTCTCGATTGTCCTTTAATTGGAAAAACTCTCTTGCGCCCCCTCGGGTGCGGAAAAAGGAGGTGTGACAGTCATCAAGTACTGGAGTGCGGCATGATCAGTATGGACTATGACCTTGGTACCCATAAGACACTGCCAAAATTTCTCCATTGCGAACACAATAGCCAAAAGTTATTTCTCGATCACCGTGTAGTTCACTTGAGCATCATTCATTGACTTGCTCGCATAGTACACCAGATGAAATATTTTGTTCACTCTTTGACCCAATTGCCCCAACAGCAACATCGCTCGCATCACACATGAGCTCAAAGGGTAAGCTCCAATTAGGTGCGGTAATGATAGGAGTGGTGGTCAACTTGTGCTTGAGAAGTTCAAAGGATTGCATACATCTCTCATTGAACACAAACTTGGCATCTTTTTCCAATAGCTTGCATAAGGTGTTCACTACCTTCGAAAAGTCTTTGATGAATCTCTGGTAGAACCTCGCACGCCCAAGAAAACTTCTAACTCCCTTGACAGAGGTAGGGGGAGGGAGCCTTGAAATCACATCAATTTTTGCTTTGTCCACCTCGATACCATGCTTTGAAATTTTATTCCCAAGAACTATGCCATCTTCCACCATGCAGTGGCATTTCTCCCAATTAAGAACAAGATTGGTTTCTTCACAAAGGGCCAACACTCTATCAAGATTTTTCAAACACTCATCAAGTGAATCATCCACAACACTAAAGTTGTCCATGAACACCTCCAAAATATCTTCCACCATATTGGTGAAAATGGCAATCATATACCACTGAAATGTAGTTGGTGCATTACATAACCCAAAGGCATCCTAGAAAAGGCAAAGGTGCCATATAGACAAGTGAATATGGTCTTCTCCTGATCTTCCGGAGCAATCAAGAATTGGTTATATCCAGAATACCCATCCAAGAAACAGCAGAAGACACGCCCAGCAAGTTGGTCAAACATCTGATCAAGAAAAAGAAATAAAGTGATCCTTGAAGGTCACTTTATTCAACTTGTGCTAGTCCATGCATACCCTCCAACCGGTGACAGTTCTGGTAGGAATCAACTCATTTTGTGAATTTTCAACCATGGTCATGCAACCCTTCTTCGGTACACATTACACCGGCGAAGTCCAAGAGCTATCATAAATGGGGTACAAAACCTCGGCATCCAACCACTTGATCACCTCCTTTTTCACAACTTCTTGCATTGCCTCGTTCAACATCCTTTGATGATCCAAGGAGGGCTTTGCATCATCTTCCAAAATAATCTTGTGTATACAGAATGCGGGGCTTGTCCCCCGATTATCAGCTAAAGTCCATCCAATTGCCTTCTTCCGCTTTTGGAGCACCACCAATGTGGCATCAACATGCATGTTAGTAAGGCAAGAAGAAAGAATAACTGACAAAGTAGAACAAGGGCCTAAGAACTCATACCTGAGGTGTGGAGGCAACAGCTTCAACTCCAACACCGGAGGTTCTTCAATTGAAGGTTTTGTTGGTGGAGTCTTCCTATTCCCAAGGTCCAAAGATAGTTCCCTAGGCTCATAAGAGTAAGATCACATCCCATGTAATACAATTCACACACTCCACTCTGCCTTCATCCTCATTGACATCAAGATTCAACAATATGGCCTCTAGAGGGTCCTCCACATTGATCATTGCACTGGTATCATCACCTTTCACTGGTGTGACAAGGTCCACAAAAGAGAACACCTCGGAACTGTTGGGCTGCTTCATTGACTTACACACATAAAAGACCATTTTTTGATCTCCCACCCGGAAGGTGAGTTCCCCTGCTTCCACATCAACTAAGGCCTTACCAGTAGCAAGGAAAGGTCTCCCTAATATGATTGGAACATCATTATCCACCTCACAATCCAAGATCACGAAATCAGCTGGTAGGATAAATTTGTCCACCCGGACAAGCACATCATCAATAATACCCAATGGTCTCTTCATCGTTCTATCCGCCATTTGCAATCTCATGGAAGTCGGCCTCGGTTTCCCAATACCCAAAGTCTTGAAAACTGAGTAGGGCATCAAGTTGATACTTGCCCCCAAATCACATAGAGCCTTGGCAAAGTCTGCACTCCTAATGGTGCAAGGAATGGTGAAAGAACTAGGATCTTCAAGCTTCGGGGCCATTGAATGCACTGTTGCTCTAACTTGGTGGGTCATCTTTATAGTTTCACAATCCATGGATCGTTTCTTTGTCACCAAGTCCTTCATAAATTTAGCATAGCCGGGCATTTGTTCAAGAGCCTCCACCAAAGGCACATTAGTGGATAAGCTCTTCATCATATCAATAAACTTTTTGAACTGATTCTCATTTTTCTACTTAGCGAGCCTTTGAGGATAAGGTCCAGGTGGCCTTGGCAAAGGAGCCTTGGCTTTAGGCACAACCGGCTTTGGCACATCTATTACATGTTCCCTAGATGGGTTCACGTCATTTTGAGTTTCCACCTCGATATCTTGAATATCAATCCTCACTTCTTCATTCACATTCTCATCAATCACATTTTCAACCACCAAAGGAATTTCATCTTCTTGCAACTCAACTTCATCACTCACAATGTGTTTTTATTGGAGGCATTCACATCACCGCCTCTCCCACTTCTTGTAGTTACCGCCATAACATGATTGTTCCCACCCTTCCGGCTAACCACCGTATCACTAGGTAGAGCCCCCTTAGAACGAGTATTCAAGGATTGAGAAATTTGGCCTAATTGAACCTCCAAGTTTCTAATTGAAGTATTATGGGAAGCCAACTGAGCATCAGAGTCTGCATTCATTTTCGTCATCTATTCAAACATCATCTCATTTCTCCCCATTTCATTGTTAGAGGAACTCGGGCCTTGGGATGGAAATGGCGGTGGATTGTTTAGTTGTTTGTACATTAGGGCCCTTTGAAAGCCTTGCCCCCGGTTTCCTTGATTGCCATTGTTCCAACCACCTTGATTGTTGTTACCACCCTAGTTGTTGTTGTTGTTATTTCAATTACCCTGATTGTTCTGATTATTGTTCTGATTGCCCCAATTGGAATTTTGGTTGTTGTTCCCCCAATAATTATTGCCTTGTTGTTGTTGTTGTTATTGATTTCTCCAATTGCCTTTGGGTCTCCATTATTGTTGGTTGGAAGTATTGCCTCTTTGGCCTTGATAGTTGTTCACGTATTGCACCTCTTCATTCTGCCCATCATAACCATTATGTTGGAATCAACCACAATCATTGTCAAATTGCTCCAAATTCCCTTGGTTCTGTTGATCTCTTTGTCTTCTTTTGTTCAATAGCATGCTGACACCCTCCATGGAATTCACTTGGACAGGATTTTGAACTTGTTGCAACCGTGCCTTTTTCTAGTTAGTTCATTGTATTTGTCAGTTCAGCTATAGCCTGTCCATGGTCATGTAGCTCTTGTGCAAATGAGTGACTGTGGGGTCACCCTGGGGTACATTGGCTCTACTTTGTCAAATGGAGGAAGTGTCAGCCATCTCATCAAGAATGTCACAAGCCTCATCATAAGTCAGCTTCATGAAGTTGCCCCCAGCAAGTTGGTTCACTATGCGCTGGTTTGTTGTGTTAATGCCCTGGTAGAAAGTATGTTGGATCATCACCTCAGTCATATCATTGTTGGGGCATTCTTTTGCCATTGTTCTATAGCGCTCCCAAATCTCATGTAATGGTTCGGTGCGATCCTGCTTGAAAGCAAAGATCTCATCTCTCAATGCTTCCATATGACCTGGTGAGAAAAACTTTGCAATAAACTTGTCCGCTAACTCATCCCAAGTAGTGATGGAGTGGTTGGGAAGTCGCTTAAGCCAATCCAATGTGTTCCCTCTAAGTGAAAATGGGAAGAGTCTCTACCGAAGTGCATCCTCAGACACATTAGTTTGTTTGCTCCACCAACAGGTATCCACGAATCCCTTGAGATGTTTGTAAGCATTTTGATTGGCAGCGCCCGTGAAATATCCACGCTCCTCCAACAATGTCAGCATCACATCGGTAATTTGAAAATTGCCCGCCCGGATCCGTGGTAGGACAATTGCACTTGCATAGCCTTGGTTTGGAAGCACTCGAGGAGCCACTCTTGGAGGTGGCGGAGGAAGGTCTGGAATATTGTCATTGTCATTGGCCTGACAGCCTCTACGTTGTCCTTGAAGTACAAGAGGCACCTCATCATCTCCAACATCATCTACCTCCTCCCCCACAATCATATTTCCAAGAGGGTCATTGTTGTTTGCTACCATTTGGTATGACACAAACAAATTAGTAACGCAGAAGAAAAGAAGAACAATACACAAAACTATTTAGATAGATATCCAAAACCATTAGCTCCCTGGCAACGTCTCCAAAAAGTGATCGAGGCCAACCCTGTACTACTACAAAGTAGCAAGAGTGGTCAAAGAAGCTTTTACCCGAGAAGTTCGGGATCGATTTCAACAGGGAGCTCGACATTGGAATTGAGTTTCTATCTAAATTGGAGTTACATAGTTGTTCCTAATTGCACTTCTAAACATAGTTGGTTTTGATTTCACTTCTAATTATATACTATGAAGATGCTAAATTGAGCTAAGTTAAGCTAAGAGTAAACTATTGAAGGTTGTCTAAATAGGTAAAAGGCACTAGGGAAGTGACTTTCTCCTAGGTGGGTAATTGATGGATTCTCGAATCTGAGGCTAGATTGTCATATTTGGGGATTACGACATAACCATTTCATGATACTACTCACTCTATACCTCTCGGTAGTTCGAGTGATTTTGCCCTAATTGACTTTCTCATGACCAATTGGGTATGATAATTTGTGCAAGCAATTGAGGTTTAAGTCGGGTATTACCATCTCCAGGTTTAACGCTTTAATTGGGGCTACAATCTCTTGAATACACGCCAATTCCTTGTTGGACCAATTTCATAGACTTAGGCTCTCTTTCTCAAGAAGTGCCAAAGTCAACTAGGCATAAACTAGTGTTTGCAACCACTAATCCAACATTAAAACCATAATTTAGTCCAAATATCAAACACTCATAGACATTCAAGCCTTAAAAACAATACCCATCAATTACCCACACTAGGGTTGAGCCACAATCCTAGCTAATGGATCTAGCTACTCATGATTATAGAAGAAAACAGAGAAATAAATGAAGAAAACCCCATAATATTTAATTACTAGATAAAACTTGAAGATTCAATGATGAAACTATTGTTAAATTACTCAAAATGGTAAAAGAACACTATTCACGAGTGCAGCTACTGTCTAGAATACAACTGATGACATAAAAATGGGAAAAGAAACTATTTATACTAGGCCGAAAATTCTGGACAAAAATACCCCTGCGGGACTAGTGTGGACCGCACAAAATCGAGTGCAGCCACACTAAGGCTCTTGGCTGAAACATCTGCTCTCTGAACTTGATCTTTGCGGACCGCACAAAGTCGAGTGTAGCCGCAATGAAGTCAATACGGTCCGCATGAAATGCTTTGCGACCGCATTGCTTGGCTGCCTAAAATGAGCACTCTCTGAACCTTCTCTTTTTGGACCGCACAGAATGGAGTGTGGCCACAATGGTACTGTTATACTGAGCTTGGACTTTTTCTTGGTACTTGTACATGTTTCACTCCTTTTTGAGCTTGTTTTGATGAATCGTCACCTTGTTGACCAAACCATGCAATCAAGTACAACATGTGAGCCTTTGAGACTATTTTGTACACATTTCTAACCAAAACTTAAGTAATAAGGAGTGTAAAATGCATCATTATCCCTAGTTATCAGGTGGAGGCTGCTTTGTGATTTCTTGAAAGCAGTCTTCGAGTGAAGGCTTGCTCGCGCTTGGACTATCTGGAAGCGTGTTTTAGTATGAGTAGTCTTACAGTGCTATAGATAGATTCTAAAAGGGGGTTTTGTCCGACCCTGAACGTCACCCGGATCTAGGTCCGTACGGGCGACGTTCAAAGAAAAAATGCTCATCTCTTCATAGCCTGGTTCCCTTTGATGGAGATCCTTGAAATCGTGTGCCACCCTTGTGTTGGCTAAGGCGTTGTCGGCTCTCCGGAGCACAACCTTACTTTAACGGAGCTCCTCGAGGTCGGGTACCGCCTCGTGGCCGGACAGGAGGCTTTTGGTTGGCGTTCCTGATTGGTTTTGAAGTAGGCGAATTGTCACCGCCTTTCCCACATATAATATGAGGCTGCTTCCGCCTTCTCAGGGGCTTTCCCATCTTATGCAGTTGCCATTTTCTTTCCTCACCACGTTTTCGGTATTGACACGCCTGTACATCTTTTCGCCTTATAACTCTTCAACGCCTGTACAGGCTCGGGCAAAAAGATGTACAGGCGAAAAGATGTCCTCACCACGTTTTCGGTATTGACACGCCTGCACATTCTCCTCGAGAAAATGTTGCCCGAGCCTGTTGTTCCTGAAGTCTTCGGTTCCGGAGCGGTGGTTCCCCCGAGTGATCATGCTTCGACCGGGGTTGGTTCTTCTAGGACTGAGGGGACTGGACTAATCATAAGTGTGCTCGGCCTTCAAGGAAGTCCGCCGGCTTCACTTCATGGTGAGTTTTGGCATAGGCCTTCAGTGTCTCGCGTCTTCCCTTCCTTATCGAGTTTTTCTTCTGCAGGCCTTTGACAGGCTTAGGCCTAAGCTGGTCCGGTATGGAGCTAGGCTTTAGAAAGCTCTGGTCAAGGGTAGGTCCCTCAGGCTCCTCTGCGAAGAGGAGAAAGTTGAGTTGATGCACTGGTGATATGAGGCGTATCGGAGCTCGAGCTACGAGAGATATTCGATGGAGCAGGTAACTTCTCGTGGTATGCATTTCGCCTTTTACCCTTTTAGGTTAACTTCTTGCCTATCTCAGTTACAGAAAAGGCAGAGGCTCTGGAGTGCCTCAAGGGCAAAGCCAACCGAGTTAGGAATGATTGTGGCGAGCTAAGAGCTCAGGTTCAGGCCCAAGCTTCAGGGGAAAAGGGTGCTTTGGCTAAAGTTCCTGCCTTCGATGTCCAACTCCGCTTGGCTCGTGACAACGCTTCAGTTCAAGAGGATATTATCACAAAGCTCGAGTCCAAACTTTTGAAGGTTAGGGTTGAGATCGTTGATGCTCGGGCTTAAGCAATATTAAGCCGGACTAAGGCTGATCTGGAGATGGCGATTCATTTGAAGGAGGCTACTGATGCCCAAGCCGAGTTGAAGAGGGTCCTCAATCATAAAAAGAGGGTCGAGGAATATGTTTGTTGCAGATCCTGAAGATAGGTACTTGAAGAGATCGCTGCCAGGGGTTTTGTTCCCCTGGGAAAGCTGGCTCGAGCGAGGGTAGACGAGCGTGATGCTCGGTCACTTTTTGCCGATGCTGTGGAGAGTGAAGATGGGGTTGGCAGGTCGTAGCCTTCTGAAGTGGAGCGTAGATTTTGCCATTTTGTGCGTGATATTCACACAGCGCATTTGTAGATGGAGAACGTACAATTTGCGTGTGAAAATAAAAGAAACCCTAAAGCTTTATCTCTTATGTATCCCTTTCTTCTTTTCTTTTGACCAGGCGGGCTGGTTTCGGAGTTTGATGAGAATTTTTAGATTCGTATTACGGTTACGGAGCTCATCAGGCAGGCCCGAAGGCTTTTTTATTCTCGGTTAATGTGTCTTCTAACGCAAGCTAGTGTTAGAACTCTTATGCTTTGCTCAGCTATTATGGGTTTAGTCTCCGACTCAGGTTTTGACTCAAGCCTATTTGACCTTCAATCTTTTGTGCCTGCATGGGCGGATGACAATAGCTCTTACGTTTTGCCCTTGGGCATTTGTATTTTAACTATTTTGGGTTTAGTCTCCGTGTTGGGTTGCGACTCAAGCTTAATTGACCCTCAAGTTATTTTTTGTACCTGCATGGGCGGATGACAATGGCTCTTATGCCTTGGGTCGAAGCGACCTTTTAGGTATGTGGCCCTGAGGCTCGTGAAGCTATGGCTCTTACGCTGTGCCTTTAGGCATGTATAATTAACTATTTTGGATTCGGTCTTCGAATCGGGTTATGGCTTGAGCTCTTTTTAATCCTCAAGTTTTCAACTTTTAAGCTGGTGAAAGTGGCTCTTACGCTTTTGGTCGTTCCGACCTTTTAGTGTGTGGCCTTGAGGCTTATTTGGCTGGCAAAAATGGCTCTTACGCTTTTGCCCATGGGCATATGTAAGATTTGTTTTCCTCTTGTTAAGTTCTTTTTGAAATGATTTTGCCTAACCCGTCATTGGTTCGGGAAGAACCTCGATTTCAAGTCGTTAGCGGCGATGTTCGAGCACCTCGGAAGGTTTAGCTCGTAGGCTGAGTAGCTCGAAGCCTTGTGATTTGGAGTTGACATAGTTTAAGCTCGTTTGCCTATTGAGGGTAGCCTATTTTAACCGGTTCTTTTCGAAGTAGATTCGAAGTAATGGCTTGTTATTTAGTTAGCGACGGTCGAGCTTCCCCGAGTAGCGTTAATTTTGCTGGTGCAGCCATTTTGACCGTAGTCATATGTTTTTGGCCAGAGCCATTTTTGATCCCGCATGATAGTTTAGGCGTCTGTATCGAGGGTATGCCCTTTCGGGAGTCTTACAAATGCAACACATAGCCTAAACTTCAAGATTGAGTTTTATGCCTGTTGTAAGGTCTTAGAAAATTTTCATGCCTGTTGAGGTCTTACAGTTTTTTCATGCCTGTTGAGGTCTTACAGTTTTATCACGCCTGTTGAGGTCTTACAGTTTTTTTGTTGTTATGTAAAATAGATCTGGCTAGATCGATTTTGTTCGCTCGGGGTCTTACAGCCTCGGGTTTTCCAATGAATGGCAATTGGCGACAGTCTCCGAGTTATCGAGTTCACTTAGACTCGAAAGTCGTTACTCGTGAGCTCAAAATTGCCTCGTTGATATCTTACGAGCGTGGAGTTCCAACCCTGAGGTCATATGGGTATCAAATTGTTGACGCTAAGTCTCCGAGTATTTCGGGACGTACTCGATGGAGGGATCCTTGCCGTGAGTATACTGAATTTTCTTTGGAGCACGAGATGCCTTTGGCGAAAGATATTCTTTGATTGCTTAATATAAGTACATGTTGTTTCCTTGCCGTGAGCTCGGCCTGTGCGGGCACGACTCTTTTGACCGTTTGGCTCGGTACATTATTTCCTATTGGAACTTTGTTTGTCGTTCCTCGACCCTTTCAAGCAGATGTCGTCTTCAAGGGGGTACCTTCTGGAGTTCGGGGTTGATTATAAGAGAATTTTTTAGAATTTGCTGAGTTTCCCTTAGGCAGCTCGCAGACGTTGCCTCGTTAAAAACATTGCCGGTAAAACCCTTCTCTTGGGACAAAATCTCGGCCGAAGGAAAAGAGTACAATGGGTGCATTTTAGAACCTTAAGGTCTTCGGGCAGGGTTAGCGTTCTGACTGCTCCGATTAAGTGCCTGCATAAGGGTTAGCCCTAAATTTGAAACAAAAACGGAGATGGTCGTACCTTGAAGAGAGACATGCGGGCGATGCCTCGGGATTGATTCGCTACAATCGTAATGGCTGATTTGTTTCAATTGCCCGAGGTGAAGACACGGTATGGTTCTTTACTTTGTTCTGTCAAGTTTGAACGGGGTGAGGCCCGATTCGCCCTTTGGTTTACTCGGGGGCGGAGGCATGAACGTTGGTACCACATCGTGTATTGTGAATATATCCCTCGGCGCATGCCGTTCCCTGTACACGGTTTTAATTTCGTCTTATGTTGGAAATTTTATCATCTGGTGAAGGGTGGACAGTACTGCTCTCATGCAATGTATCCACGATCACCCGAATAAGGCATTATACCTCATGTCTCATTCGATGACATGGAATTTGGCGTCTTGGGTCGTGCCTGCCACGGTGACCGAAATGATGATTTCTCCTTTCGTTGTTTCGCTTGCCATATTGAATCTGTTGAGGACTCAAGTGGCAGGCATGATTTGGTTGAGCAATCTGAGTTGCTCTATCACCCTCGACCTGACAATATTAGACGAGCTACCTGGATCCACGATTACACATTTTATTTGAAAAGAATTTACAAGGAAGGAGATTACCAGTGCGTCATTGTGGGGTTGAGACAAGGTCTCAGTGTCCTTTTCACTAAAAGTGAGGGCGTCCTCGGGAATATATCCCTGAGTCCGCTTTTCTCTGGTGATGGATATTTTTGGTCTTCTAATTACGGGTTCCTGCGGGGCATTGGCGCACCCCATGATCATAAGGATGACATGTTGCGGCTCATTTGCCTCGTTCTTCTTGGTTGCCTCTCTTTCTCTGAACTGATTTTTGGCTCGATCGCTAAGAAATTCCCGGAGATGTCCTTTGTTAAACAGTTAAGCTACCTCTTCTCGTAGTTGATGACAATCCTCAAACCTGTGGCCATGCGTGTTGTGAAATTCGCATACCAAGTTGTAATTCCTTTGCGAAGGATCCGATTGTATAGGTTTGGGCCACATGGCTTCTCTGATTTTACTGATGTCAAGCACGATATCCAACACATCGACATTGAAGTTGTATTTTGACAAATGGGACGCATTCATTGTCACTACGTTCTGATCGAACCTAGCTCTGTTGATGAGCCCTCGAGGATCCTTTCCTCGATCCACTCTCCGATCATTGCGAGGTAGGTTGCGCTTTGGGGCGTTCCTTTTATTTTCAAGGTATCGCTGATACCTTTCTTTGTTTAGTTTTGGTTCCTTTTCCAGGAGCCTGCTCGGGTACACTGAACCCGAAAGGGCTCCCAGCTGGTCATCCTCGGCCCTGATCTTTGACTGGTACCGATTGTGGATGTCTGACCAGGTCACTGCTGGGTACTCGATCAGGTTTTGTTTCAGCTAGTTCGAAGCCACCGAGATTTGTTTGTTCAGACCTTGAGTAAAGTCCTACACTGCCCAGTCATTGAAGACTGGCGATAGCTCCATCCACTCTATCTGAAAGCAAGACACAAACTCCCGCACCATCTCGTTCTCCCTTTGCTTGATTTTAAAAACGTCGGACTTCCTTGTCGCTACTTTGATGGCACCGGCATGTGCCTTTATGAAGGAGTCTGCTAGCATGGCGAATGAATCTATGGAGTTAGGAGCCAAGCTGTGATACCACATCATGGCCCCTTTCGAAAGAGTTTCCCCGAATTTTTTCAACAATACAGACTCGATCTCGTCATTCTTTTATCGTTGCCCTTTACCGCACATGTGTAGGCTGTAACGTGCTCATTAGGGTCAGTGCTCCCGTTGTACATAGGGAGTTCCATCATTATAACTTCTTTGGAATGGGTTTTGGGGCCGCCTCCTCGGGGAACGACCTTTGTATGAACTTCTTCGAATCCACGCCCTTGAGGACCTAGGGCGCACCCAGGATCTGGTCAACCCTAGAGTTGTAGGTATCGACCTTCCTGTCATTGGCTGCTATCATTTTCTCGCTCGATTAGATCCTTTTGGTGAGATCCTCAAGCATTTTTGCTATGGCCGGGTCAGCTATCGACCCGTTATTGCTCGATCTCTCAAGTACCTGTTCGGCTAGGGGAGCTGTTTCCAGTGCTACTGTGCTGTGAGTCTTTGGATGGCTTTGTAACTGAGGGATAGCCAACTGTTATGCCTGCAACATTTCAAAAATAACACGAAGACTAACTTCCTATTCTTCCTGGGCTGGGGTTTTTTGGACTTCCTGTTAGTCGTCATGCCGTATGCTTCTGTCGGTGTGTGAGGTTTCGTTGACCTGCTGTGTGTCCTGCGAATCTGCGTCTGCTAAAATCGGTCCGCGAGCGTTATCAAGATTCTGCGGTGACGCGCCGACAACTGGAACAGCCACACCGTTTTCCCCGTGGTTTTCGAGGTTGTCGTTCTTGATTCTGTTTACTGAGCCAGACATTTTGTCCTAAAATCAAAAGATCTTGGACAAGAAAAAGTGTGAAACATAACTTGCGTTTTTGTAATTAAACCAGCAAGAAAATAATCACTATTATTTTTAGCCCCACGGTGGGCGCCAAACTGTTTACCGTGAAAATGGTAACAAGAATTAAATTTGTAAATGGGACTCTAAAAATACATGATCTATTTTTATGCTAGTTTTTAGAGCAGTTAATGCTCGGCGTATGAAGTTTAATGGTGAAATACAAGTTAAAATGGGGCAATAATCAAACCGAGGGGCTTGCTTTCCGGGTTTTGGATTGATCGGTGAAAGGCCTCGAGGTCGATACTCTGCTCGAGCTCGAGCTATCGGGTGTAAACAGGAAGGCGATAACAATTACGATATAATTAAAGAAGGCTCTTTATGGCCAATATCAAGCAATAAATGAAGAGCATGTATGAAAGCAATAAATAAAGAAGTAACCTCGAGCGAGTGAGTTAGATAGAAAAGAGAGAGAAATGTCATTGATCTTCAAAAGAATAGTTGAAGTTCGTCTTACAGAGTGTTAATGATTCTCCTTTTATAAGGGGGGGGGGTCCAAACTTAGTACAAGATACGTTGAGTAATAAAGGAAGTGTGATGGGACAGCTAACTAGCTTCATGACTTACACGTAGAACAATATTAGGCTGCCCAGATATACTTAATCGGCTCTGGATGCATTCTTTGGAAGCCTCCCATGCTTGTCGAGGTCTCAGCTGACATTATTCCCAGGTCGGGTATCGACAGATCTTGAGGGAAGTATTCAGCTCGAGGTCTCGAGTCTCCGAGGCAATCTCCTGAAGCACTTTGTTAACGAGAAATAGGTCCCCCCGATTTCACCGTACACAAGCCTTACTAGAAGCACATTGAATTAATGTACATATTTATACTTTGTAATGCATGTGATACCATTACTCCTAATGAGTAATAAAAATGATGCTTAGAATACAGTTTTAGAGTTTTTGCTCCACATATTTGCAAATCAGTCTGGGATTTTGTTATTAAATATGAAGTTGACATACCTTATGCATGTATCATGTTTAAGACAAGCTAATCAATGGGTTCCATTGATGGGAGTTAGCTCGCTAGTGTTAAAGATCCTGGTAAGGATAGAGTCGAGTAACTAATGTGATAAGCTTATTTAAATTGAGAATTAGAGCAGAGCACGAGTTAAAGGAGGAACAATCTTACAATTAGCTCTATCACACAATCTAGAGCATCAAATAAAGGTGTTATTCGTAAATGCAAGTAGCCTCCTAATTATAGATGTGGTCGGTAATACACCGATAAGAAGAACTCTACGAGACACGAATCCGAGACATCCTAGGACACTTTAAAACTTTAGGCTCTGATACCAAGTTTTTCATGCCCCGACCTCGGGGAGCGCTACCAGCGCTCAACCAAGATAATTCGGCCGAACAAGCCTGCTAGATTTCATTCTAACCAAACTCACTCATGAATAATGAGAAGAAATACGTTAATTAGACAACGAGGAGATCATGTATATAACACCAATTCATTACCATTAGTTACTTCATTTTAAAGTCTCAAAATACACACACTTTCATAGTTTGAAGTGGAACAAGTGATTCAAACACAACATAACTAATTTAACTTTCCCAACACTAGTATACAACCAATACTATGTATACATAGCCTCTTATAGATACAAAAGTTCTATAATATTGCTGTCAACAAGGTACTGACTATACCTCAAAACATAATACACAAGAACAAAAGATACACGACCCCGAAATGAAGTGGGGCTCACCAAGTCAGCTGAGAAGAGGGTGTACAACTATCACTAATCAATGTCGCCTGCTGTGGAACCACCTACATCCATTAAAGATGCAGTGCCCCTCGCAAAAGGGACGTTAGTACATATGGAATAGTACTAGTATGTATGACTAAACACCCTCTCAATAGAACAAGTAATAATAAAAGAAAGAACAATGATATAATTAATGGAAGCCTCAAACAATAACAAAACATCAAGTTAGGATCAAGATAAGTTTTCAAGTAAATTTCCATATGTTAGGTTGGGAGATCTTTAGTACCGATATAATACCATATTTTTACCACGGAGACCGATCTCGGCCCGATCAGCTAAGCTGTCTCATCAGACACATCCAATTACAACACCACCATATACGGTATGGCATCCGATCTCAACTCGATCAGCTAAGCCGTCTGACCACAATGTCGTGTGGGTCGGCATCACAATCCGCTAGAAATCATCTCATCCCAAATAAGGGGAATAATCTCATCCCAATTAAGGGGAATAATCTCATCACATTAATACGGGAATTTACCCCTCAATAGCTCCTACACCGGCACATGTAGTTTCGGGGTTAGGTTATTTTGACCTACCCTTCATCGGTGACTAAACGATACTCCCATAGCATTTATTATTTAAAGGATTTACAACTCATTTCATACTCTTTCGCACATCTTTCCATTTCATTGGCACTAGTTACCACAATTGTAATATCATTCTCGCCACGTCGGCTGTATTTCGTATTTCATGCTCACCTCTTTCACTTTCAAACATCATCATGGATTTTCAA
Organism: Nicotiana tabacum; assembly: GCF_000715075.1. NCBI lineage: Eukaryota > Viridiplantae > Streptophyta > Magnoliopsida > Solanales > Solanaceae > Nicotiana > Nicotiana tabacum. The sequence goes on from NC_134085.1 coordinate 29,893,961, forward strand.
AAACAAGGCATATCTATTCAATACATTAAATACAAATGTGAGCAAATAAGAGTCGTAAGCACATTGAGATTTCCTTACACAATTTGGCGTGATACCTTTCATTTGGAACACAACTAGAGGTCCTAACATTTTAATACGAAACCCATACTTTGAACACAATCCCGAAGGAAAACACCATATGATAAGAGAATTCAGAACCCATTTTTGACATATAACTTTCAACACAGAGTTTATTCGGAATAGTCAAATTTATAACAAATAACTCGGGACTTATGAGAACATCGTGGGATTCAACTCTAAGAAATAAGTTTAGCCGACATACTTTTCCTTGATCTTCCTTAAAATACTACAATGACCCGAACACTCTAGCAAACTCAGTCTATTTGGAAACATAACAAAAAATGGATACAAATTAGGAAGATATTCGTGGTTTCAGCTCATTTGAGCATTTTATCAAACACTAGGTGTGCATCATGATTTTTCAAGGTTCTTCTATGGTGGATTCCTTTATCCCACAACCCAATCCTTACCCATTTGAGCTCAACAACCTTCCTACAATACTTGGAGGATTTAGGAAAGAAATTCTTACCTTTTAGAAACCCTAGCAAGCCTCTTGAGGAAATTCCAAGGCTTGATCCAAGTTGAGTAGTGAAATCCTTGAATCTCCCTTTTAGAATAGCTCTCTCCTCTCTCTAAAATATTAGATAACCCCTAAAAATGACCCCTATGGCTAGATGAAATGATGGGGTCAGGTTATGAACTTAGAAAACTGAAGCCCTGATGTAGATTTGTGGTCGTATATGCGACCACATAACACTTCTGCGGTCTGCAAAATGGACCTCATATGACCCTCCAAAACTGGGCACTTCTATGCAGGTGTGCGACAGGTCTACGGTCCGCAGACCAATTCTATGGTCACGTATTCGACTGCAAAACCCCTTCCAAAATTTCTCATGCTGGTTCTGCGATGGATGTGCGTCCCGCAAAACGCTTATGCAATCGCATAGCTGGCCGCAAAACAACCGTAAAAATTGGCTCATTTCTCTGCTTCACTCTGTGGCAGATCTGCGGTCCGCATATCAGTTTTGCGGTTGCATAATTGACTGCAGAAATGCCCTGTTCTACAAAAACATTTCTTCAACTCCCCAACACATTCTACAATCATCAAACTCTTTAGCACACCTCAGCACCATGAAAACCTCGTGTTCTAGTAATATTTTTATGGGGCCTTATAGAGGCGGCCACTAGAAGAAGAGTAAATGAACAAGTTCTTTGTCAAAGCTCAAGATCCACAATATTATGAAATATTGTTGGTTATAGGAAATCACAAGTTCTCAAACATCATCAAGTTAGGAGAAAGGATAGAAGAAGGAATCAAGAGTGGTATGGTGACCAATTTTGAGGCGCTTCAAGCCACCAATAAAGCGTTACAGTCAGGAGGTATCTTGAAGAAGAAGGAAGTGGGTATCGTGATGGTAGTCTAGGGCCCTAAGTCTCTCTTTACCTATCAAACACCTCCACTCACATATCAACCCTTACCTCCAAAATACCAATACCCTACCACTACTTACCATACCTAAAATACCAAACCTACATATTACCATTCTCCTTCTCCCGCCTGCAAAAACCTTCCAAAGTGTTACACCTGTAGTGTTGTACGTTGAATTTGTCGTAAGATAATTGACATCAGTTCAAGGACAAGATTATTTTGAGGGTATAAGTATTTGGCTATTTCAAACAAGGGATAAGTAAATTCGTAAAGGTGAGAGGGTAAACATATCAAAGAAAATGTGTTCCGTTTAAGGTTGTCAATTTGGGATAAAATACGGTCCAAGATATAATACCACGTATTTGTGGACTAGTGCCATACAAGGTACCACATGACTATGATAGTAAGAAGTATGAAGTGTCTTAAAAGTGATAAGTATTTTAGGTAATTTGATATAATTCTTAATTATTTGTGAGAAATTGGTTAATTATTGGTTTAATTGGACTTTAACAAGCTAATTAGGAAATTATGGATAATTATTAGGTGGGGACATCACCCCAACATGATAGCAGGACAATTGAGGTGACAATGACTCTTTGGTTTATGTACTAGATGGCATATTTAGGAGATTTTTGGCTAAGTAATCACCTAAAATGGGGCCACCCACTATGATAAAAAACCACATCCCTACATCATTAAAGGAAAATGAAATTGTTTGCTAAGTAATGGATGGGAATTCTCAAAATGAATTCATATCAACCCCCACAATGTAATAGCAACGTGACTTGCAATTCTAAGGGAGCCCGGTACAATCTTTCTCAAGAATATCATACGGAGTTTCCCTACTTCGATCCACCGTTACGTGTTTTATCATAAAAGACGTATGTTAGAGGGATTTTAAGTAGAACCGGCTCAGGTATGTTAAGGCTATCCATTCTTTCCTTGTAGCATGATCCATACTATACAAACGGAATGAGCAAATGCACAACTTTCATAAATGACTCTATTCATAAAAATACTAGAGGTGCCTATGTTCTTGATTCCCCATGTGTCCTATTATTCTATCATCTGTTCATGGGTCTCAGAAAATATGTAAATTAATAAAGTTTATTACATGATATTAATCAAAGGCATATTGATCTTTTGACATACCGAAATCTTATAAACTCACTTCTTATGCATTGCATTCAGTTATACATGCACATTGACCCATGTCTTAATGTTGTTATATATATATATATATATATATATATATATATATATATATATATATATATATATATATATAGTATGTTGAAAAGATTATGGCGTTATATACGCACCACCACCTGATCAGCTGGTATATGTTGATGATTTTGCCCACAGTGGCCGAGATAATATGATGGGATGCCCTCAGAGGCTTGATGATGTTATGTACACATATACCTATGCATGATATGACATTTATACACATATGCATGACATTATAAATTTTTCATGATTCACAGATCTATTCATACGATACAAACGGAATGAGCAAATGCACAACGTTCATAAATGACTCTATTCATAGAAATAGTATAGGTGCCTATGTTCTTGATTCCTCATGTGTTCTATTATTCTATCATTTGTTCATGGGTCTCATAAAATAGGTAAGTTAATAAAGTTTACTTCAGGATATTAATCAAAGGCATATTGATCTTATGACATACCGAGAAATCTTATTAACTCACTTCTTATGCATTGCATTTAGTTATACATGCACATTGACCCATGACCAAATGACGTTATATACGCGTATATGTATATATATATATATATATATATGTATGTATATGTATATATATGTATATGGGGTATGAGGAAAGGTTATGGTGTTATATATGCACCACCACCTGATCAACTGATATACGTTGATGATTTTGCGCATACTGGCCAAGATGATATGATGGGATGTTCTCAAAAGCTTGATGATGTTATGTATGCATATACCTATACATTATATGGCATTTATAAGCATATTCATGACAATGTAAATGTTTCATGATTAACAAAGCTATTCAGACTTGTAAGTCGAGTCTTTTACTACATGTTTCTTTCATGTCTATTATATACGACTTTTCCTGCTTTACATACTCGGTACATTATTTGTATTGACGTCCCTTTTGCCTGGGGACGCTGCGTTTCATGCCTGTAGGTTCCGATAGATAGGTTGAGAGTCCTCCACTTAAGTATTAGCTCAACAGAAGGTGTTGGTGCACTCCATTTGCTCCGGAGTTGCCTATTTGGTTAGTATGATTTGGACATGTATTGACTGGTATGGCGGAGCCCTGTCTTGACTTTTATGACATTTATATACTCGTAGAGGCTTGTAGACAGATTTCATGTATACAAATATTTTTATGGCCTTGTCGTCCTATGTTTTGAGTATACAAAGCATCATGCCGGCCTTATAGGCCCGTACATCATATGTATAAGTCGGTATATCAAGTTAGGTGATCTTATATCGAGTATTTCCTCATGTTTTATTCTAGTTATCTCATGACAACCTTTCTCGTTCATTTACCTATGATAATATGATACGAAAGATACGTTATGTTGGTACTTAATTGAGTAAGGCACCAGGTGCCTGTCGCGGCCCATTGGTCTGGGTCATGACAAAAATGGTATTAGAGAAATTCTATCCTAGGGAGTCTACAAGCCATGTCTAGTAGAGTCTTGTTTATGGGTGTGTTGTTCATTACACTTATAAGTAGGAGGCTACAGGGCATTTATGACTGTCACTCTTTCTTCTAACTCTAGATCGTGTAGTAGAGCTCAGTTGTAAGAACTCAAAATTCGAACTTCTATTTTATTTGTAATACAATGATACCTACATCTAGAAGGACGATTGGTAAAAGATATAGCTATGGAAGAGTTAAGTTAGAAGAACTCGATTTTACATCATGCATATGATGAGTAAATGTAAGGTCTTCAGCAGATCATGTGTATAGTAAAATGTGTAAGCTTATTGATAAGGAGCCCTAAGGCATGAATATCTATCCACCCAGATGGTAAAATGAATAAGAGAATCTGAAGGTAGATACAATTTCAACAAGTAAAAGAAGCAAGGTAAAGAAGGGTATGAGCTACCCAGCTAGTGAAGATTATCATTAATTACCATTCAGGAAGAGAGATATAAGCATTTTGAGTTACCTTCAACAGTAACAGAGGTATGTATAATTGGCCACACCGATCTAAGTTATGCTCTATTGGAGCTAACAGATATAGTTTAAGAGAAGGACGAATTATCAGGATCCGGGCTAGGGTTAGAGTTACCCAACATGGTGGATGGATTGTTTACATTAGTTGACATTTCCGAAGGATATTGCAAATGTGCTAATAGATCTTCTTGTGAGACACCCAGATAGTGCACTCTAGAATAGTACCGCTAGATTTGAATACTAGAATGCTCAAAAAAAACTTAATTACAAAGATAGGCACTGGAATCCTGGAAGGGACAAATATTACCTTAGTATGACTCTCGTCCCTAGTAGATAGAGAGTGTTAGGCAACCCGAAGTGCCAATGGATAGAGCAAGAGGAGCGAAAAGTAAAAAAATGTCTTGTTGAGGTTTTCAGAATAAAGTGATAGACGGAAATATTAGCAGGGAAATAAAAAGAGAGATAATGAAGCATTATGAGTAAGATGTGATACATGGATGACAACGGTAGATAAAAAAATGAATGACACTATTACAGAGTCTATAGTCAAGGAAAGGAACAGACGAGAGGTGATAGGCCTTGAGACAATAAAAGAGTATAGGCCATAAAGTCATATCCTCATTTCGAGAATTAAGTTCGTGACTCCAACGCGACTACCAGAAGGAAAAGTTAGACCCCAGAGTAATAGCAATCAGTATGGGCTGGTGAATAAGATAAACTAAGTATGAATTATGGACTGAGTGATTTGATAATAGTCGGCATCATGAAAATTTCAAAGATTGCATTCCGGCGATAATACAATGGACGACAGAAGAACTACCTTTAAAGGTCATTCAGGAAGACTCTTCCCTAAAGCAAGCAATGTGAGTAAAGTTAATCTTAAGGAACTATGTGTGCCAGTTACATTAGGTGTCACCCTCGTGGGTAAGGAATTTTGTTATAATTGGTACAAAAGGATTACCGTAAGGCGAGTAAGGATCATCGATGATTTGAAAAGATGGCAAAGATAAAAAGGTAAAACATCTATAGGTAGATCGTCGTAGCTCTGAACCTTAGTACTCCCCTAAAGGGGGTAATATGGAGTGATGTGGCATTAATTCGGAATTAAGTGGTTCTAGTAACTATGAAATGGTAAAGGAAGAATGTGATAAAAATTAGAAAGGGGTGAGATTGCAGCTATTCAAATCCTATAAATATACTACGATTCTAGAATATTATGCAAACATAATGTCAAAGAGAGGAAGTAAGGGTTCCTGCCCGAGATTTTATTGATAAATAAGGAGCTAGAGCGAGAGGTAAGTTAAATAACCGAAGAAAGATTATGCGGAATATTTATATGAGAATGGACCACCGAGTAGTTAGTAGTTTATTTAGGAAGAGCCTAGTTATGGCTAGACAGGAGGTTACAGACAAATCAGCAAATCTACAAGATAAACATAGTAAAACCCAATATAGTGAATTCAGCCTCGCAGTTATGACATTGTAATACTCGAGATATATTCAGATAGGAGTTGGGGTAGTTAAATGTATTGTATGAGTGTTACGGAAATAAAAGAGAGTGCCAGTGGGAAGACAGTCAAAATATTAGTTCAGAGGCAACCCTACAAGTACAGGGGTGTGGAGATAAGTAACTACGGATAATTATAGGTGAGGAAGAACATCAAAAACTTCGTCGAGTATACCATGTAATATGCTCACATCTTTACAAGAGTTATAGGGTCCTCCTTAAGTACCACAATGAAAGACTAGATGAGGAAATAAGGAAGAAAGCTTCAACCTAAGCATAGTAACTTGAAGAACAAATGGTCATGTAAAAACAGTCTCACTATAATATTGTATGCATTCTATAAGAAAGTGGCACCTACCGTGGCTAATGAACGAGTAGTAAAGTCAAAAGTAATATTCGAGATCATATGAGTTGCATGAAAATTCTGGCATGTGTGGGAACTAAGATAAGCTAAGTATGCACACAACAAGGGGGTAGAAAGACCAAAAAAAGTAATAGCTTATGTTTAAAGATAGCTGAGAAGTAACAAAAGGTATTATTCGATCAATGATCCAAAGTTAGTTATGTTATGTACGTACTTAAGATTTTGGAGTATTAGCCATAAATCATATATGTTGACAATCATACAACCGTAAAAGATTTCGGTATAAGTTAAAAGAAAGAATTGAGTCCAGGTCATAGACAAAGGATTGAATTATTAGAAGATTGTATCATGGATGTTCCATAGCATCCATGAAAGGCTAAATATAACTAATACCATGAGCCACAGATCGAAAGATAGCTTAATCCTAGATAATGGTTGATCAGAGGGAAGAGGAAACAAAAGAGTTACACCAACTAAGTAAATAAAAAGTCTGATTATTGGAACCAGAAAACTATAGAAATCGTGATTGAGAACATTGCAGAATAACTCTTAATATCATAGGTACAAGAGAGATAGTACAACAACATATTCTATAATGGCGCTACAATAAAGCGAGTTAGAAGAGTACCAGCCTCATAAGAAGTTAGTATGGAGCTCCCACTGGATTATGTATGCACTAGAGGTGTAAGTATTATAATAGAGTTTCAAGTTATGAATGTAAATTATACCTATATGGAAGGGAGGTCATGAAAGTAATAGAAGATGTGATGCGAGATTTTAAGGTAAGTAAGGTAAATGTGAAAAACGTATGAGATACTTAGGTGCAGAAGGTTGTGAATAATCTATACTTTAGGTAGAGAGCTAGAAGCACTGGGATTTAGTATCCAGGAATGATAGCGGTGTCATTAGTGGAATATCTTCCAGCCTATGGTTTCTAGGTATCAAGAGGTCTAGCTAAGAGAGTAAAGAAGAGTTAGAGACAATGCGATGTCTCATTTGATGTTCCAGAATAACACAAGGAAATCTATGGTGTAAGTAAGTTGAAGGAAGGTTGCGAGTAGTATAAATAGATATGTATAGGCCGCAAGCTAAAGTATGGTAAAACAACAAGATTTTAGAAGGACATGAGTAAGGATAAGAAAGGGCGAGTGAGAAGGTGACGAGAATGAGTAAGTCCTCAGGATTAAGCATTAGTCCAAGTAAAGAGTTATGCGGACCGAAAGGTTCGAGATGTGGCCAACATGGCAGGTGAGAAGGTTCCTCTCTAAATGTCGCCTATAAAAGGCATGATGCATTTTGGGAAGAAGGGCAAGTTGATCCCGAGGTTTATTTGGCCGTTTGAGATCTTGTAGGGAGTTGGAGAGGTTACTTATATGCTTGAATTGCCTCCTAGTCTAGCTGGGGTACATTCGGAATTTCATGTCTCCATGCTTTGGAAGTACCATGGAGATAGATGACATATTTTAGACTTCATCACAGTACAACTTGATTAGAATTTGACCTTTGAAGAAAAGTCGATGGCTATTATAGACCCGCAGGTTCAAATGTTGAGGTCTAATAGTTTCCCTTCTGTGAAGGTGCATAGGAGAGGTCATCCGATTGAGGAGGCTATGTGGGATTCTAAGTCATATATGCAGAGTAGATACCTACACATTTTCACCAGTCCATGTATATTTCTCTATCCATTTTAGGACGAATGTTTCTTTTACAGATAGAGAATGTGATGACTCGATTGGTCATTTTGAGTAATAACTTTATTTCTATGTTCCGAGACCTTCCATAGCTTTATTTGATGTTATATGACTTGCGTGTGTGGTCCGTATTATTTTTCGAAAAGTTTTTATGTGATATTTTAAAGAAAAAGTTATGTTTTGCTTAAAATGAAGCTAGAGTTTACCATGGTCAGTATTTTGGTAAATACATCGGATCAGTGTTTTGACTATTTCTGTAGTTTTTTTAATAATAATCCAATCACCCAAGTTTTCATCTCCTGTGGTGTTGGGGGGGTTTGGCTCGGATCCCTACCTCGTCGAATATAATAACAAAAAGGTACAACCAAGGGGGACATAAACTTTACCTCAATGGTGTCATTCCTACAATGTAATGAAGGGTGTATGGGCAAAAAAAACAATTAGTTGACCCCTTCTTCCTATTATATACAACTTAACTAACATAAAAGTTAGACTTTTCATATCTAATTCTAAATGATGGTACTTGCCATTTATCCATAAAGAAAGGACCTTTGGCGTCTTTGGGAATTTGCTGGAAATGATCTCTTCTAATGAAGTAGTGACATTCTTTGCAAAACAATCCGCAACCTGATTTGCCTCTCGATAGCAATAACTGATAGAGGCATTAGCATGTTCTAATATCTCAACAATATCATCGATCTCCTTCCTTAGAGTATAGTTGTGCAAAGTTCTGTTTTGAAGTATGTTGTGAATCACCAAAGAATTAATTTCCACCATGAAGCTGTTGATTCTATTGTTGACACACCACTCGCACCCAAATTTAATCGCCCTCAACTCTGCGACATTGTTGCTACCACATATGATAGGGATTGAGAAAGCCATGATAAATTCTCCTTTATCGTTCGTGAGAACCCCTCTTATCCCTGCTTTGCCACTTTGTTTGTCGAAACTCCCATCAGTGTTAATCTTTAGTTTCCTTGTTGGGGCTTTTCCCATAATAGACATCTCCAAATTGGAATAGGTTTGAGTCTCTCGAATAACCCACAGTTCCTATACCAATTATTATGAGTGAGAATAGAGGGAAACTTTCTGTTTATAGTAGCATTGATGTTCCAGAGAATTTGGGATTTCATCTTGTATTGATTGAACTTTATACCATCCCCAAATTTTCACAATGTATAGCTTCTCCAGATTTCCCAGCAAACAAAGATTGGCATAATATGTAATATCATCTTATACTAAATTCTTTGGTTTCCTCTGCCACCATTGGGTGAGGACACCACTAATGGAACCAGAGATATGTTGGATTCCCAAAGGATTTCCAAAGAACTTCCATAGGCAAATAGCAGCTTCACTATCAAAGAAAACTTGTTGTATATTTTCACATTGGGGGATACTACAACAATTGCATTTTGAAACTGGTTGATTGCCAAACCTCCTGGTAGTGTCATCAAAAGGAAGCTTTCTCTGAATCATTCTCCAAATAAGAAATGACATTTTGAAAGGGATATCGTCATGCCAAACTTTACCAAGAAAAGGATTTCTCTGTTTAGTGGTTCATACCATGTGCCAAGAAGTGGTATTAGAGTAATGACCGTCCTCGATGACCTCCAAGAAGCATAGTCATTTTGATCTTGTCTTCCTCTTGGGATACAATTGATATGTTCAGCAATTTCAATGGGAAGGACTCTTTCCAATTTATTAAGATCCCATCTCTCACATCTGAAGAACTCTGCAACTAAAAATTTCCCAGAAGTTCTAGAATGATTGACTATTTTAGCGAGTGGTCCTTTACCTGTCAAATCATCCCACCAGAAGCTACATTTCCCTGTATTAATATTCTAGTATATATTCTTTTCAGCTCTATCTCTAATTTGAAGCATACCTCTCCAAGAGTGTGAATTCCCAGATGTAATAGCTTTAGAGACTGGGTGTGCTCTAATGTAGTTTTTGGCTTTTAAAAAATCAGCACACAAAGAGGGGCATGTTCTGAACCTCCACCACCTTTTGATTGAGCAAATGTCATTTATCTCCTCCATTCTTCTAATGCCTATTCCTCCCTCTTCTTTTGGAATGCATAGGTTCTTCCATAAACTCCAGTGAAATTTGTTCTTATTACCATGGGAACCCCCAGAGGAATCTAGCAAAGTGTTTCTCAATGAGATTAAGCGTAGCTTTTGGAGGGGACATTGCAGAAAAGGTGTATAGAGGGAGAAATTGTAGAACATTTTTAATAATAACCACTTTCCCTCCATACGATAGCATCTTTCCTTGCCATCCGCTTATTTTCTTATAAATCTTTGCAATCATATAGATAGGGCATCCTAGACACTTGAAAGGAAATTGTTTGTCCATAAAGCCAGTGGTTCTCCTGATTCTATTTATCCTTCCAGCTTTAGTATTAGGAGTTGTAATGAAGAAGCTCTTATTGACGTTGAGTTTTTGCTCGGATGCCTTACCATAGTTCTTGATATTATTCACGATGAGCTTGATGGATTTATTGTTGCCTGCCATGAAGATGACAATATCATCCACATAAGCAAGATGATTAATTTGAGGACTTCTTGTTGGCATGTTAAAAGGAGTGAAATTGTCGTCTCCATGAATCTTGCTAAGAGATCTGGTGAGAACTTCAGAACCCGGAATGAACAAGGAAGGAGAGAGGGGATCACCTTGCTTCAACTCTTGTAAAGATGTAAAGAAACCATGCCCTGGTGCCATTAAGAATAATAGAATACCAAATATTGGAAAGTAGATTCTTTGTGATATTAATCCATTGTTATGAGAAATCGAATTTCTCCATCACTGCAGTAATGAAGTCCTAAGAAATTCTATTATATGCCTTTTCTATGTCTAGTTTAAGCACAATATTACCCCATTTGTTGGAGCCCTTTATACCCTGAACAATCTCCTGAGCAAGAAGATTGTAGGTTCATATGATGTTTTGGACTTGCATGCATGTTTGGTTGGGGTCCTGGTGACCCAAGTGCATTTCGGTGCATTATGTGAAAATTGGCAAATATTTGAGTTGTAAGTTAAAAATAATGCGTTTTGATGATTGATTCTTGATATTTGATGTTATTTTGATGATTTGAGTTAGCAAGCGAGTTTGTATGATGTTATTTTACTTTTGTGAATGCTCGGATTGGATCCTGAGGGGCTAGGTAAAGTTTTAGATGTGTTTTGGGAAGTTTTGGAGGGGCTATTATGCATGTGCAGACCTTGTATTTGCATGGTCTTGCTCGAAAATTTGAGCATTGCTTTAGCGGTCAATGTATCACATTTGAGAAATGGGCTTGGGCTGGGTGTGTTCGCATTTGCGAGGGCAGGTTCTCTTCTGTAGAGATTGGGCCTTTGCATTTGTGAGCAACTTTGTCACATTTACGACTCCTCAACATTTAGGACAATTTCACAATTGTGAAGCTAGGATCGCATTTGAACACATGGGGGTTGTCGGAAATGTGAGGCTTTTGCAGACTTTTGTTCGCATTTGAGGGACTGTGGTACAGTTTGTATTTGCGGACTATGGCACCTTTTGCATGGGGGTTGTCGTAAATATGAGGGACTGTGGCACAATGTGCATTTATGAATTGTTGTTCGCATTTGCAGGCATCGAAATTGTGAACTAGAGTTCCCAATTGCGATTCCAGTTGTCACGCCCTAGGGGTTCTACGTGTGAAATTTCTTTTAAATTGTGTTAAAAGAGAAGAGTCTCCACCTAATGATTTTGAAGGTGCATTAGGGGAAGGATTTGCAAATAACTTTGTTTTAACTAGTCTGTGTCAGCAAAGATCGGTTAAGGGTTCAAATTAACTCAAAGAGAATGTGTTAGGCACTCTTCGAGGTCCTTAACTGTGGGTCCCGACCGAAATTAACTCTATATAGGATTATTGGATTATAATTGTCCTATGTGACCATGTAAATTAAAGGAAAGTAGGGAATTCAATTATTTGACTACGACACAAAGCAAGTGTGAAGAAGATTGCACGCAAGAAGGAATTAAAGAATACATTAATAAATGATTAGTACAAGTCTTTAGAGATTACAAAGTACAACCTAAGTTATTCTAAGTCCGATGAAACAAAGATGCGAGCAATGGGCATATTTGGGCGGGGGATCCTAAGTTTTTTAGCCTAAAGGATCACCTCGTGCAACACAAATAATACTTCACAACTCCTTTATGCTAGGGGTTACTCATATTATTCAACGGGCACAGACTATCATCTCATGCTACCTGATTACTATATTGAAGTTGCTTACCAAAAACGCTCTAGTCAAATTCTTGGTCGTATCTATACGTGCACTACCTGTCCCATGCCTATGGTCCAGGAGGCTTTGGACCTATTATTTGGGTTGTTATAGTCTTTACTTAGGGTGATCAAAGTGATAAAACTACGCACACATCCAAAACAAGTAGGACTACACATAATAACAACGAATGACTCAAGTTAGCTTCCACAGATAAGCAACAAAAGCATGCGAACAGATTTCACATTCTGCAGTAGATAGTTTTAGAATCTAGATGTATTAGAGTCATTTATAAACTATAAGCAAGTATTCTATGTGACCACAAGGTTTAAACATTTCATGGATAGTGCTTCTATTTAGATTATCGAAACTACAGATTAAAAGTGTTATAAAAAATACTACAATTGCTCAAGTTAAGCAAATAATGAAAGATGTTTGGTTCCTATAGGCATGCTATCTAATAGTGCATAGAAGTAAGCATGTTAACAAGTGAAACACATAGGTTCTTATAGATATGTTTCTGATAGTGTGCGGGATTAGGGCATGTAAAGCGAGTGAAGTGTTTAAGTTCATATAGACAGGATTTATATTAGTTTATAGAAATAAAGCACATCAAACAAATAGCAAACAAGCAATTAAACCATAAGGATAAGTTCTCTACGCATTCATGCGAGTATTAGAATACCCCAGCCCCCATTTTCACTAATATCCCCATCGTTCAGTTTTACAATTTATTACAAACCACATTGAATACTTACAGGCCCAATTACAAAAAATAAAATAACCCAGTAACGCATTTGGGCCTTCGCCTAGGCTTAGAACTTCATGCGGACAACAGGCTCAAACTCCAGGTGCGAACAATGTACTTCAGACCTCCAGTTCAAAAAGAATGCCCAACATACCAGGCCAAAACGACTTCTTTAACTACCCATTTGTATACCAAACTAGCTATAATAATATGAGTGACAAATTATATGCTCGACCAATTAAGCAACATTTAAATCTAAGCACTTAACCTTTAATGCTAAAAGGAATATAGGCTTCTCAACTAGAGGCATACAAACAGGATTACTCAAAAGTCTCATCAAGCATACACATCATACACATCTTTTACTTCCCAAAAACAGGTTAAGAGATAGTGCACCAAAGTTAAATAGAGTTTCCAAATAAAACATGGTCTAGAATTAATCTAAAGGTATTTTTGACCCAGGAGTCTTAGTCATGGCGGTCTAATAGAGTCATATCCAGGAGAACAACGATAACAATAGGATAGTAGGCATGATCCATAACGACATAACATGCTGAGTATACACAAAGATTCCATAATCTGAAGAACTCATGGTATGAAGACATTTGACTTAAATTTAATTGAAAATACAGACTCTAGGGCTTATGCCAGTTGACAATGCACAGTAGAAGAGGCTAAGTATATTGGAGTTCAATTAGAAGTTTTAGGCCGACCCTAGAGAATGCAGGATAGAACAAACTTCATAGAGAATTCTCAACAACATGTTAAGACATTAAGACAACAATTGGCACATAACGTTCATATAAGCATAAAGTGGGGAGAAACAATGGAGTGTAACAATAGGTGATCAAGACAGCGGAGCAGGCTAAAAATACACAAGATCGTTCAAGCTAGACATAATAAGCATGTATTGAAGTTTAGATTCTAGGCAGATTGTGACTAGGGAATTCAGGAATGCGGGATAAATTCAAAGCAAGTAGGATTGCAAAAATAACACACTAATAAAGTCATATTGATTCACAAAGATTAAACAACCATGAACATACAAAGCACAGAATACAAGCAGAGATGAAATAAGATTGCAAGAACCGAGGTATCATAATAATTCAAAACAAAGTAAAAAGACAAACTTAAGCTAATCATCAAGTATCAGCAGAGACAGCAGAATAAATAGGTTTATGAGAACCAGAAGTCGTTTAAGCTAAACACATATTATAGGCATATATTATAATTAGAAACTAGGAAAATTCAGATGCTAAATGTATAGAGTCACATGAATACTTCAGAACAAATAATGCTACAAACAAGATGGAGTAATAGAACATGAATTCACACAAGTCTTAGTGGCACAAAACATGAATATGAACGAAATAAAAGGAAATTTCTAACGCCAAGAGATTTACCAGTTGCAAATATATGAGCAAAATAAGAAGAATGATCTCAGCACTATCCCAATCGTTAGTAGAAAAAAAAGCAACATAACCCCAAAATCCTATTGCGTCAGAGTTCCCAAAAGTTTTAGGTGAACTCCGAGCAGTGCTCACACTAGAGAGGTTGGTAAAGAAAATTTGGTGGCCTTGGCTTTCAGCCAGCCAAAGTCCGAAGTTTAGAATAGTAGAATGAGTGATAATGAGAGAGCAATAGAAATAGTTAAGGCCTGTTTGGGGAAACGAAAAATAGTTATGGAAAACAATCAATTAAGACAAATAAGGAAATAAAATATCAAATGCAATTAGTAATAGTGCCAATAAAGGGAGAAATCGAATTCCAAACCCTAATTAGGGTTTTGAAAATTAGTATGATGGTGTGAGAAATCAACCCTTTTTCCATTTATATGGATGTGATAATGTACAGATCTTAGAGATCAAAGTTGAACGGGCCCGATTCTGAGAGATGGTACTCTCCAAGTTTAGACAAGTATTAAGTAACACCATTGTTGCGTAGATAATGATGCGATACCAAAAATAAGGAAGGTGCATCACAAGGATATTCAATTGTCTAGCTGGAATAGGAGAATGATTAGAGATAAGGAGGATAAGGTTTCACAGGGGGGAAAAGCATTGGGAGCGTTTGAGGGCGCAGAGACGGGAATTATCTCTAGGGTTTAATGGGAGGGGATATAAGGAGACAGGTAGGGCTGTTGTAGGCTGTTGATCATTTAAGGTCAATGACCATTATCGAAGGGGAAGAGGGGCGAGTTATTGATGGAACGCGACCGGGTTAAGTCAAAGGGGCGCTTGGTTTGGGCTACTGAGAGGTAAGATGAGATGGGCTAGGTATTTGGGCCTGATCTTTTGTCTAAAATAGTCTAAAAATTAGGCTACATATTAAATACACAAAATTCAAATTTTTTTTATTTATAGAAAATGACTAATAAAAATACTTAAAAATATATGCTATTATTGTAACTAGTGTAGTTACAATAGAGAAAATGCAAATATAATTATATGAAAATGAGAAAAAATATTATAAAATGCACATGGGTATAAATTGATAAATTTTGATGATTAATTAACTCTAAATTTAATTTAAAGGGATGATTAATAAATATTTGAAAAAATTAAATGCAAGAAAATCAATTTTAAAATATTAAAAAGTGTAGAAAATTATAGAAAATACATATATGACTCTTGTAAATTGAGTAATAATACAAAATGATATTTTAAAAGTGTATAAAATATATTATAAAGTATGAGTAAAAAATTGGGTATCAATAGCTTGCCCTTTTATCCAGGAATGATAAAAAAGTTGTCGGGCAAAAAAAATGGTGACCAATTTTGTCCGAAAAGCGAGGATGAAGTGTTTTTGAAAAAATGGGAGCCAAACCCTGGTTCCCGAGTTGCTTACATATCCCTAGTATTATAGGAATCACGACATATGTAGTTCTGGATATAACGACGAACGAAACAGATGGAGTTGTTATAAGGATGGTCATACTTTCCGAGGAAGGATCTTTTGGATAGGATAGTGTCACGAGTAACAAATAATTTCAGGTGCAACTATGAATGTGAATTTGGATGCTACGTATATTCAAGATAAATGTTTGGGTGGTTGTGGGATGGAAATGGTCATTGTTGGTTATTTGTTACATTTGACGTGATCAAAGGATGTGAATGTTGTGAATGGATACCAAAGAGAGAATTGCTCCTATTTGTAGAACGGTTACCTTCCGAGTTACGTACAAAGCATAAAACATATTGCGCACATATATATGTTGTTATTGCAGAAATTTAAACATGATGCATATTCCCTTTGGACCATGATAGCTGTCTTCAGACGATGAGGATGATGTTCTTTGACCATGACGTCCTGGGCCATGAAGTGTATGATAAGGGATTTGCAGGCCATAAAATGGTGTCCTCGGGCCATGAGGATGGTGCCTTGGGACAATGACGCCTTTGAACAAGTGATGCTTAGTCGTATGCGAGAGCACAACAATGTGGTGGTATTTCACCCTGTCCAGGTAAACAGTTATGCAGACTGGAAGGTTTGAGATGTGGCCAACATGGCAGGTGAGAAGGTTCTTCTCTAAGTGTCGCCTATGAAAGTCATGATGCATTTTGTGAAGAAGGGTAAGTTGAACTCGAGGTTCATTGGGCCGTTTGACATCTTGTAGAGAACTGGAGAGGTTACTTATAGGCTTGCATTGCCTCCTAGTCTAGCTGGGGTACATTCGGTATTTCACGTTTCCATGCTTTGGAAGTACCATGGAGATAGGTGACATGTTTTAGACTTTATCACATAACAACTTGATGAGAATTTGACATTTGAGGAAGAGTCAATGGCTATTATGACCTGAAGGTTCAAATGTTGAGGTCTAAGAGTTTCCCTTCTGTGAAGGTGCATAGGAGAGGTGATCCGATTGAGAACCCTCTATTTCTTACAAATAACCAATAGTGAACCTTGTTGAGAGTTTTGAGTAATCCTGTTTGTATGCCTCTAGTTGAGAAGCCTCTATTCCTTACAGCCTTAAAGGTTAAGTGCTTAGATTTCAATGTTGCTTAATTGATCTAGCATATAGTTTGTCACTCGTATTATTAAGGCTAGTTTGGTATTCAAATGGGTAGGTAAGGCAGTCATTTATGCCTAGTATGTTGGGCCTGCTTTTTGTACTGGAGGTCTGAAGTACACTGTCCGCACCTGGAGTTTGGGCATGTTGTCCGCATGATGTTCTAAGCCTATGCGAAGGCCCAGATGTTACGGGGTTATTCTATATGTTGTAATTGGGCCTATAAGTATTCAATGTGGTTTGTAATAAATTGTAAAACTGAGTGATGGGGAAATTAGTAAATATGTGGGCTTGGGTATTCTAATAATTGCAAGAATGCGTAGAGAACTTGTCGATAGGGTGTAATTGCTTGTCTGTTATTTGTTTGATGTGCTTTATTTCTATAAACTAATAGAAATCCTGCCTATAGGAACTTAAGCACTTCACTTGCTTTACATATCCTATTCCCGCACACTATCAGAAACATATCTATAAGAACCTATGTATTTCACTTGTTAACATGCTTACTTCTATGCACTATTAGATAGCATGCCTATAGGAACCAAACATCCTTCATTATTTGCTCAACTGGTGCAATTGTAGTATGATTATTAGTTAACATGCCTATAGGATCAGGTTAAGTAATTAAGATATGCTTCCGCCAATACTCATCTAGATACCATGTCTATAGGGCCTTAATTGATTAACTAATTTGCTGTTTGTTCTTCTTATCACACTGCCGCCTGGAAAACATGCCTATAGGAATAAGCACAACAAATCTGTGTTCAAATACCAATTATTAGAGAACCTCCTATAGGATACTGTTACTCGTTTAGAAAGCATGCCAATATGATAAAAAAATGAGTAATTTTGAGTTTTCCAATAGCTTCACTGCCCCAGGTGCGAATCACTTACAAATCATGTTTATAAACTTTTTTTATAACAGTTTCAATCTGTAATTTCGATAATCTGAAGAGCAGCACTACCCATGAGATGTTTTTAAACCTTTGTGGTCATATAGAAGACGTGCCTATAGGTTATAAATGACTCCAATACATCTCGATTTTAAAACTGCCTATTGCAGAATCTGAAATCTGTTCGCATGCTTTTGTTGCTTATCTGTGAAAGCTAACTTGAGCCATTCATTACTATTATGTGTAGTCCTACTTATTTTGGATGTGTGCCTAGTTTTATCATTTTTAGCACCCTAAGTAAAGACTATAACCACCCAAATAATAGGTCCAAAGCCTCCTGAACCATAAGCACGGGACGAGTAGTGCACACATAAATACAACCTAGAATTGAACTAGAGCATTTTAGGTAAGCAACTTCAACATAGTAATCAGGTAGCAGGAGATGATAGTCTGTGTCTGGTGAATAATATGAGTAACCCCTAGCTTAAGGGAGTTGTGAAAATTATTTATGTTGCACAGGATGATCCTTTAGGCTAATAAACATAGGATCCCTCGCCCCAATATGGCCATCGCTCGCATCTTTGTTTCTTCAGACTTAGAATAACTTAGATTGTACTTTGTAATCTCCAATGACTTGTACTCATAATTTATTAATGTATTCTTTAATTCCTTCATACGTGCAATCTTCTTCACACTTGTTTTGTATTGTAGTCAAATATTTGAATTCCCTACTTTCCTTTAATTTACTTGGTCACATAGGACAATTATAATCTAATAATCCTACATAGCATTAATTTTGGTCGGGACCCATAGTTATCGACATCGAAGAGTGACTAACACCTTCTCTTTGAGGTAATTTGAGTCTTTACCCGATCTTTCCTGACACAGGCTAGTTAAAACAAAGTTATTTGCAAATCGGTGCCCTAACGCACCTTAAAAATCGTTGGGTGGCGACTCTTCTCTTTTAACACCCATTTAAAAGAAATTTCACACGTAGAACCCCTGGGGCGCGACAACGGGCTAGTTCGGAATTTTGAGGCCTGCAAATGCAAACTACAGTTCGCAAATGCAAATTGTGCCACTGTCCCTCATATTTCCGACAACCCCCATGCAAATTATGCCACAATCCGCAAGTACAAACTATGCCACAGTCCCTCAAATGCGAACAAAAGCCTGCAAAAGCCTCACATTTTGACACACCCCATGTGCGCAAATGCGATTCTAGCTTCACAACTGTGAAGTTGTACTAAACGTTGAGGGGTCGCAAATGCGACAAAGATGCTCACAAATGTGAAT
This sequence comes from Nicotiana tabacum, assembly GCF_000715075.1. Taxonomy (NCBI): domain Eukaryota; kingdom Viridiplantae; phylum Streptophyta; class Magnoliopsida; order Solanales; family Solanaceae; genus Nicotiana; species Nicotiana tabacum. Next base: position 29,913,388 of record NC_134085.1, read on the forward strand.
GCCCAATCTCTGCAGAAGAGAACCTGCCTCGCAAATGCGAACACACCCATCCCAAGCCCATTTCTCAAATGCGATACATTGACCGCTAAAGCAATGCTCAAATTTGCGGGCAGGACCTTGCACATGCAAGATCTACACATCCATACCAGAAACAGCTGTTATTCAGCCACTCCAAAACATCCCAAAACATATCTGAAACTTCACCAAGACCCTCGGGATCCAATCCGAGCATCCATAGAAGTGAAATAACATCATACAAACTCGCTCACTAACTCAAATTATCAAAATAACATCAAATATCAAGAATCAATCATCAAAATGCATTATTTTCAACTTACAACTCAAATATTTTCCAATTTTTACACAATGCGCCAAAATGCACTTGGGTCACCCAGGACCCCAAACAAATATGCATACAAGTCCAAAACATTATATGAACATACAGAAACAGTCAAAACACTGATCCAATGTATTTACCAAAATGTTGACCATGGTCAACTCTAGCCTCATTTTAAGTAAAAAATCACTTTTTCTTTAAAATATCACATAAAAACTTTTCGAAAAACAATACGGACCATGCACGCAAGTCATATTACATCAAATAAGTCTATGAGAGGTCTCAGAACATAGAAGTAAAGAATATTACTCAAATCGACCTATCAAGTCATCACATTCTCTATCTCTAAAAGAAACATTCATCCTCAAGTGGACAGAGAAATATACATGGACTGGTGAAAAGGTGTAGGTATCTACTTCGCATGTCTGACTCAGAATCCCACGTAGCCTCCTTAATCGGATGACCTCTCCTATGCACCTTCACAGAAGGGAACCTCTTATACCTCAACATTTGAACCTACGGGTCTATAATAGCCATCGACCATTCCTCAAAGGTCAAATTCTCATCAAGTTGTACCGTGATGAAGTCTAAAACATGTCACCTATCTCCATGGTACTTCCAAAACATGAAGATGTGAAATACCAAATGTACCCCAGCTAGACTAGGAGGTAATGCAAGCCTATAAGCAACCTCTCCAGCTCTATACAAGATCTCAAACGGCCCAATGAACCTCCGACTCAACTTTTCCTTCTTCCCAAAATACATCATGCCTTTCATAGGCGAAACTTAGAGAAGAACCTTGTCACTTGCCATGTTGGTCACATCTCGAACATTCCAGCCCGCATAACTCTTTCCATGGACTGAGCCGTACAAGGCTTCTCCTTAATCACCATAACCTTTTCGAAAACATCACGGACAAAATTAGTTCCGAACAATCTAGCCTCGCCGGGTTCAAACAAGCGAATCGGGTATGACATCGCCTCATATATAAGGCCTCTTATAGAGCCATCTAGATGCTCGACTGATAGTTGTTGTTGTTGTAGGAGAACTCCTCTAGAGGTATAAACTGGTCCCACTGACCCCTGAAATCCATAGAGTATGCCTGCAACATGTCCTTCAAGATCTAAATAGTGCACTCAGATTGTATGTCTGTCTGAGGATAAACATGGTACTCAGCTCGACATATATGCCCAACTCACGCTGCATGGATCTCCAAAAATTGACTGTGTACCCCAGTCAAAAATGATAAATATGGGTACACCATGCAAGTACATAATCTCCCCGATGTAAATCTGAGCCAACCTCTCTGAAGAATAGGAAGTCATCACCGGAATGAAGTGTGCGAACTTAGTCAATCTGTCCACAATAAACCAAACAACGTCATATTTCCTAAAGGTCTGTGGTAAGTCTACCACAAAATCCATAGTGATGCACTCCCACTTCAACTCTATTATCTCCAATGTCTGATGCTCGTACTTTACTTGTTAGCAATTCAAATACCTAAAGACATGACTGACAATATCTTTCTTTCATTCTGCGCCACCAATAATGTTGTTTCAAGTCGCGGTACATCCACTACAAGAAAAAGCCTTATCTGCGACCAACATTTTGGGACGAGTTAATAATCCCATCTCTAAAAGTATATGTATTGGGATGACATTATATTGTGGTCCTTAATTTTATATTCTATAGCGAAGGTACTAAATCTTGTCCCAAAAGAAATTAATAACTGGTCCCAAATGATATTAATAGTGCCAACAGGGGCGATTGGTGGGAGAACTGCCGCTAAATATAATATTAAAATATTAAAAAATTATTATTTTCTAATTTTCTAAAAAATAGGCACCAAAACTAATATACTAAAACTAAAAATTCCAAAAAATTAAAAGAAACTCTCTGTTTTCCCAAAACAAAACTCCCAGCTCTGCCCTAGTTTCTAAACATCCACACATATGTCGTCTGCCTAGATCTCTATTCACAACTCAAGATCTGTGTTTTCTCAAAGTAAAGGTTGTGAATTTGTTGGTTTGTGAATCGCAGGTCTACCTAGTTTTCAACCTCGCTCGTTTGCGAATCCCAGGTATGCCTCCTCTTCTGAGTTGCTCTGTTTCTTCTATAAGTTGGAATTCGCTTTATTGCTTCGTTTTATTCAACTTCTTCTTCTTCCTCTTGTTGTTGTTCTTCTTCTCTAACATTAAATTTGATTTCTCTGAAGTGTATTCAAGTTTTTAGCATGTGTCTGAATATTATGTTTCATACAAAGTGAATATCGAAAAAGCAAATTATTTCATGAATGACAGATTTAGTTTTATGTTATGAGTGTTGAGATATAATTTTAGTGTATTCGATGAAGGAACAACAGACAGACCATACGGCCATTGTTTACTTACAAGTATAAGCAAATATCCAAAAAAGTAATTCGATAAGATTCAGCCAAAAAAAGAAAGAAATCACGAGTTAAGGCTTTTATTAAGCTCGTTAATTGCAATCATATTATGCCGACTCGTTATACACTTGATGTAGATCTGAAGGATGTTGTTAGTGTAGATGTTCTTCAGTTTCGTGATAAGAAGGTTACTGCTGCTAAGAAAGCTATAGCTCGGCTTGAGGAAAGGTTTAAGACCGGGAAATATCCTTGGTTTTTTACTAAGCTTAGGTTCTAATCTCTTGATTTTTACTTTAAAATTGAGGTTTTGTCTCTGTTATTGAAGAGATCAACAGGAAATATTGTTATTATTGTCTAATAGGAGTAGTTAATGTGAGTTTGTTTTGTCTTTGAACAATTTCTTAAAATGAAAAATATCCAGATTTGCTTTTTAAAAAAATTATTGTTACTCCTATTGAAAATTTTATTTTACCTCTGAAAAGATTTAAAGTAAATGCATTTATATCGTAAGACATTTTAACAGTGTATTCACAAATATATTTCTTCCAAATAACTTATCTAGGGAAATATGAGTGTTTGTCTATAAGAAGAAAGAAATAGCAGGGAACATGATTATGATACATGTTAAGAACTCAGGGTAATTCACTAACAAGCAGACTTTTTAGTTGCAAGCGATATTTTGGATGATCTTTTGTCGTAAACTATATTGTTTGCACTTTTTTTGGATGTAAGTACTTACTTCGATCTCGGGGCGGGCCAGAAGCAACCATGTATACATGTTTTAGGAATTAGCATCTTAATTACAAGTTAATTTATAATCTTTTATTTATCTTAGTGCCAACTGATTGTACATTGCAATGCATTAGCTGGAAAAAAAGGGAGCCTAATCTCCTAGTGCAACCTTAGAGTTCAACACACAGTTTTGTGCATTTGATCGTAATAAGTATTGCGTATCTTAGTATTTTTCTTATTCTTTATCTTTTTTTAATCTAATTTTTATCTACTCTCCAAGGTTATGGCACCTAGTAAGCAATGGATGCAACTTGTTGATACTCGACTCGATGAAGCCTACTCAATGGTGTTAACCTTGTGTCTTAGTAGTTGAAGTAAAATCAACATATGAAAACAAAAATGTTTTTTTCTAGAAAAGATAGCACCTCCAAACTGGTAAGTCAATCCTTCTAATTTCAAATTCAAAAAGATGTGGTTTTGCAAAGTTACTTAGTGAGGGATGTCCATACTTCTTACTTATGCGAAAGCTAGGGAGTCTTAGAAAGAACATTACTGCTAGCAGTAGAAAGAGGTATTTGGCAAGGTTGATGCAAAAATAAGCAAAGCACTATATGAACTGTTAGTAGTAGAGCAGACGTCTGTCTTACACAAGCTGAAAAAGATAAAAGACTGAATCTGAAATTGAACTGCCAAGGAAATTAGTATTAAAAATAGAGTTGCCTACAAAAGTAGATTGTTTCATCTGGGCTGCACTTTTTTTTGAAGCTTGTTTGACTCAGAACCTTTGGAAAAGGAATATGCAACCAATAAACAGATACTACAACATCTCTATGCTTGGTCTTTCTCTTTTTCAATGAAATACTTGTTTACAATATGTATGAAGGTTTGGGTTTGTATCATTTTTTGTACTATCACTATTATTCAAGTCCATCTGAATGTGTAGTCCTAAAGATATTGTTTTGTTATTTATGTTATATTCATCATGTTCCGGAAGATTTGTCATTTATGTTATGAAAGATCCCAAATAATATGTATTTTGAAGATTTTATCAAATGGAGTTTTGCATCGTCTGCTCTCTAGCTGTACTTTCATGCAATAATAACTAACAATATGGAGCAGCTTATCAAATTTAGTGCTTGCATATTAGTTTGAACAGTGCATTATTTTTCCACACCAGAAAATTTCTATGATCATCATGATCATATTTGAACAGTGCATTATTTATCTTGTAATGCATTAACTCAATGGATATTTTGATTATTGTAGGATAAATTTGAGAGTGTTGATATGATTGATCATCATGATATTATATTGGGATGGATGAAAGAGTTATGGAACAAATGGAGAGGACACTTGCATGCTAAATATGTGAAGGATAAGCTAATCTATCAGGCTCTTAAGAATATTCTAAAGGGAGTAGACAAGAAAGAATGAGAGTGGTTAGTAAAGGAACATTTTTCTTCAGAAAGTTTTCAGGTATGCCCATTGATTTAATATTCTATTTTGCCAAAGCATCTGTAGTTTGATTTCCCTCCCTAGCACCATATATCTTTTTTCTGCTATACCTAGAATCAAACCTAAGTATACTATTTAAGTTTATTATAATAATTATATATAAGCTTATTGTTTCACAAAGGCGAGAAGCATCAGGAATGCAGCAAACCGATCTAAGTTGAAAATGCTTCATCATATTGGTAGCAAACCTATTCGCGAGATAATTTATCAAAAGGTATTATCATAAAATCTCTATTTTTTTAAAGAAAATATTTACGAGGTGTCTTTTGACATGTTTGCCTTTGATGTGAAGGACGGAAAAGACTGCAATCCACCAGATTTGGCAATAATTATCTTTGAGATTGGTAAGAAAAATAACAAGCTTGTTGAACCTAAAGCAACTGAATAATATGTATATTCGGAAAATTAAATAAGTAAATTAATTAAAATGATATGGATTCTGGTATAAAATATTTCTTCGTATGTTTTGTAAGGTCAGATTGAAGAAATAGTTCAATCGGATCCGTCTCTACCTAGCATAGAGATAGTAGAAAAATATTGTGGACCTCAAACTTGTAGCCATGTATTGGCTTTGGGGGTGGAGTAACGGCGAATGACATGAAAGGTGGCACTTTTTCAAAGGTTGAATTACTGTCCGCGCTGCGTTCAACTAGAGAGGAAAATAAATCTTTGAGTGAGGAAAACAAATCCATACATGATCACTTGTCTACCATAGAAGATGAGATGAAAGAAATGAAGAAAATAAAGGAATTCTTTGCTGCTCAACAATCACATGTCTCGCCTACGACATCGCTCGTTTCAACTGAATGATCACTTTTTTTGTCTACTGATCAAGTTAGTAACCATAGACCTTGTTTTTAATTTTTTTTGTTGATTTTTATAGTCATTTCTATCTTATTGCTATCTCTGTTGCATACATGAATTTATATTCCTTCAAATTAAAAACTATGGGCAGACGCACTCAACTCAACTGGTACAAATAGAAAGGCTCGTCCACTGAGTAATGATGCTAGTGAGTAAACTACGAGTTTTATACTCCTGTTTATCTGTCATGTTTGGTGGAGGAAAATTCCCTTCAAACTCCCCAAATAGTGGTTCCTTTTTTGTAGCAGATGCTCTTAGGAAATTAGGAAGAATATTAACTCATATGTAAGTTGATGCAGAATTAATACTATTCTGAATTAACTTTGCCATGTTTTGTGACTCTAAGACTAATTCTCATTTGTAGTAGTATTAACTAGACCAACTATGTTGAAAATACTATTCTAAAAGAATTTGGAGTGGGGAAGCTCTTCACCTTCTTACATAAAGATAAGTAAGACAAGAGGGGAAAAGATGAATAATCTCGTAAAGTTCAAAGCAAATTTGCAATTCCTTGCAGCAAAGTAACTGGCACAAAACTTTCTGGCAAATGCCAGAGGTCTTGTTCTTATAGTTTTTGTAAGTTGATCAAGTGTTCATGAATTGCAACTTCTTTTACAAAGGAGTAATAGTTATGAAAACTAAAAGAAGTTGACTGGATTTTGCTATTCCTTTCATATCCTTCTAGTAACTCGAAGTTCTGGTTGACTCGAAGTAACTCGAGGTTGACTGAGAGGAGAATTATTCTGGTTCCACTATCTTAAGAGGCAAAGTTGGAGTTACTTTGATTGTTTGCCACCATAAGATATCTAGAGAAAAACTAAGACACATCATGCCACGGAATTCTTCCCTACAAGTGTCTATAGCAGTAATATTATCAATAAAATATTTTTGAAGTGCAATTACTTTGTCTGCCTTTTTTGCTTCTGCCATTGATTTTAAGTCCTTGTGTAGGTTCATGTACAAATAATTAGTTGTTTCTTGTTTCAAGATTCATGTGTGACTTGTTACTCGAAGAGCCTAAATTGTCAATTCCAGCAAATTTTGATGAAGAATGTAGACTTTAACTTTGGAAAAGGCAAAAAAAACATACATAGCAAAATAAAAAGGAAGAAGGAGAATATATTCAGTTAGTTGCACTTGACGCGACACATGATATGTTCTGGTGAAAGTAGCTGGACTTATATAAAATAACAAAATAAACCTTCTCCTCTTCTTTTAATATGGAATCGAAGTTTAATTTACCGTTCCAATACTTTTATAATTAATTTTCTTATATTCTTGTAGCCTTGTTCATGTTGTTGGATAATACCTGATGAATTTAGACTGTTTTTAGGGTAAACGATTTAACCATTTCTAGTATAAATTTACATATATTATTTTATCAATAGTTATTTATCTTTTTTTCAAAATTTTGTACTTACAGGTTTTGAAGATTGAAGCTACAACTCAAGATACATGTTTAAAAGAAACACAAGCTCATTATTATTTTTCTAGGAATGTTATGTAAAACATGATATCATAGTCTAGCTCAGGATGTTAGCTATCATTTTTTGCTAAGGTGTTGAGAAAATATTGAAACTAAAATCATGGGATATCAACATTGTAATTAATAACTTTTTATATAGCAATTTGATATTTATTGATAAAAATTAATGTTTTGTGACATCGAGCTTTAATATTACTTGTGGTTAATAAGAAACCAGAAATATGGTCGTTATAGTTAATACAATTATTTTAAATAGGGACCAGTGCTGCTCGTCTCTAAAAGATAATCTACGACCAGTTAAAGGTTGGTCGCTAAAATTGGTTAACGACCGGAAAATGTATATTTTCCATAATATATTTATCATCTATTAGGGAGGAGAAGGCTGGTCGCTAAAACTATTTAACGACGGGCAGTAGGCAGTTGTTGACAAACTCAAAGAGGACTTTGTGCTGTGGCTTCATTTCACTCTTGTGCACAAACTTGGCCTCATTCACTTCTTCAACATCACAGAATCTCCTAGTGATTTCCAGGGCAGGAGGAAGGGAATCCAAACTTGGCCATCTTTGCCTTGGGTAGTCATCATTTCCCTCAGTAGGGATGTCAAGAATCTCTCCCAGCTTTTCTGCATCAAATGTCACTTGCACTCCTTTTACTTGGCTAGTGACTCTGCCATCTTTGACCTCAGCATTTGCCATGAATTCAATGACCTCATTCCTGGCTAGCCTTCCATCCATCTGAAGGACCATGTCCTTCCAGCCCTGATAGCTAGGGCATCAACCAAACGAACCATTCCTGGTTCACCATCAAACTTGGACAGCTTGTCTTGTTCACCATCAGACTCACTTTCTTCTTCACCACTCCATTCCTCATCTTCAGAAACTCTAGCTTGTTTGCTTTTCATTGCAGACCTTGTCCTTTTGACCAATGAAGGTTCAACAGCCTTAGACACATATGAAGACTTCTTGGAAGAGGTCTTAGTCTTTTTGGGCTTGGGAGTTTGAACCTCCATTGTTGTATGGTCCTCTTGATGGACCTGTTCCATCTTCTCAACATCAATAGCTTCAGAGGACTCTGCTACCCTACCTCTTCCTTTATCCATTCTCTTCTTCTTACTTTCAGCCAAAGCCTTTTGTAGGTCACTCTCACTCTTTTTCACCTTGCTTCTTGTGGCTCTTCCCTTGGCAAGGGAGTTTCAGTAGTTATTGGGGAGGAAGACTTTCGTTTCTTGGAAGGTTTAGCAGCACTTGGGGCTTTTGGTGTTGGATTTCTCCTTTTCTTTAAATCATAACTGACACCTACTTTCTTCAGAAGGTCTGCTAGGGCCTCCTCAATAGATGAAAAAGATTCATCTGCCTGTGAACTTAGATTAACCAACCCTTCAGCAGCCTCCCCTAAACCACTTCCCCCTGACTTCTTGACACTTTCTTCCATAGTTGCCTGTATAACCCCATAAATAGCTAGTAACAGCAATTCAGAAATAGATGAACCAGGTTCATCTGCCTGTGAACTTAGATTAACCAACCATTCAGCAGCCTCCCCTGAACCACTTCCCCTTGACTTCTTGCCACTTTCTTCCACAGTTGCCTGTGCAACCCCACAGATAGCTAGTAACGACAATTAAGAAGTGGGAGAAGAACCAACCACTCGTTTCACTTTTCCCCTCACATCACCACATACACCCTCTCTCTCTTTTTCTTTTTCAATTTTCTTTTTACCTCCATTCCTTCCTAATTTAGGCATTTTCACATCCCTAATAGGCCCAACCAAAACAAACCTATTTTCTAAATTTTCAGCCAAAGCAGAACTTACCTTTGAAGGAAAGTTTTGAGTCTTCTTAGGGTCAGAAGACCCAGGTCCTTCCCCCTCACTCGCAGATTTGAACGAATCGTCTGACTTCTCAGAATCTTGGGCTTGTGTAGCCTTCAATTGTGCATTTAATTTCTTTGACAATACACCTGAGGCTACAGTTTTTCAGGCTAGCATTTTAACACGTCTTTTCTTATGCTGGGGGTTTGTAATGGGTGGAGAAGGCATGGAGGAACCAGAAGGGGATAGTGGTGGAGGATTCCCTGGGTTAGCTTGAGGGTTTGACATTGTAGCTGATGGCTTGAGAGAGTTTGTGAGTTAGGCTTTTGGAGAGGAAAACAATTTAGAGTGAAAAAGGATTTTTGACGGTTTCGAATAATGAGGGTGGCAGAAGGTAATAATGGATATTTAAAGGGAAAGAGTCATTTAATGGATAACGGTCGATTTAGCTGTCAATAGTGGTCTAATCAACCTGAAATTGCAGGTTGAATGAACGGTTAGGCTTTCCTAGATTTTAAGCATTTTTTGTGGTAAGAATTCTAATAAGGATGGAATTGGTTCAAAAACAAACAGATAGGATTTTCTAATGTGTTGAACAATGGTAGGACTCTGCTCATGATTTAAATATTTATATTTATAATTGTGCAGAGTATAGAAAACATACCTTGTCATTCAGATGAACCAAATACTGATGAACCCGGTTCTTCATTAAGAATTCTCTTGATCATGCCTCAATTTACCACAATAGATAAAATTTTGTTAGAGATCAGTGAGTCATATCAACACATGTCACAGGAGTATACTATTTACAATATGAAGCTGAGTAAAAACAATCAAGATATTTACACAAGTTCCAGATTTCCTAGCCAAAAAAAAATGTTTTTTTCAATTTTTTTTAATTTTTTTTCATTGTGCATTCTTAGCTGGTCCTATTAGATGATCTTAATCATCCCTAGTTCTAACATGTTCCTTTCAAAGCTTTCTCTATTTAGTGCTTTAGTAAAGATGTCAGCAATTTGTTTATCAGTAGCACAAGAACCTATAGGCATGTTACTTAACAAGAACCTATAGGCATGTTATCTAATAATCACACTGCAATTACATAACACGATTCTATAGGCATGTAATCTAATAATCACACTGCAATGGCACGAGTTGAGAAAATATTTAAGGGTGATTCAATCCTTTAGGCATGTTATCTAGTAGTGCATAGAAGTAAGCATGGGAAGAAGTGAAACACATAGGTTCATAAAGACATATTTCTTATAGAGTGTGGGAATATGAAATGTAAATAGAGTGAAGTGCTTACGTTCATATATGCATGATTTCTAAGCGAGTAGCAGTATCATATAGGCAGTTCTCTAATAATTGGTATTTGAACACATATTCGTCATGTTTATTCCTATAGGCATGTTGTCTAGGCGACCAGTGTGATAAGAACCACAAACAACCAATTAGTTAATCAATTAAGGCCCTATAGACGTGGTATCTAGTTGTGTATTGGTAGAAACACATCTTAATTACTTAACACGGACTTATAGGCATGTTATCTAATAATCACACTGCAATTGCATAAGTTGAGAAAATAATGAAGGGTGTTTCATTCCTATAGGCTTGCTATCATATAGTACATAGAAGTAAGCATGGGAAGAAGTGAAACACACAAGTTCTTAAAGACATATTTCTGATAGTGTGCGGAAATAGGACATGTAAGCAGTGCGAAGTGCATAAGTTCATATATGCATGATTTCTAAGCGAGTAGGAGTATCATATAGGCAGGTTCTCTAATAGTTGGTATTTGAACACGTATTCAACATGATTATTCCTATAGGGATGTTGTCTAGGTGGGCAGTGTGATAAGAACCACAAACAACCAATTAGGTAATCAATTAATGCCATATAGAAATGGTATCTTGATGTGCATTGGTGGAAGCACATCTTAATTAATTAACACGATCCTATAGGCATGTTATATAATAATCACACTATAATTGCACAAGTTGAGAAAATATTGAAAGGTGTTTCATTCCTATAGGCATGTTATCTAATAGTGCATAGAAGTAAGCATGTGAAGAAGTGAAACACATGAGTTCATACAGATATGTTTCTGATAACTGTGCGGGAATAGGACATGTAAAGCGAGTGAAGTGCTTAAGTTCCTATATGCATGATTTCTAAGCGAGTAGCAGTATCATATAGGCAGATTCTGTAATAGTTGGTATTTTAACACATATTCGTCATGTATATTCCTATAGGCATATTGTCTAGGTGGGCAGTGTGATAAGAACCACAAACAACCAATTAGTTAATCATATAAGGCCATAGAGAAATGGTATATAGATGTGTATTGGTGGAAGCACATCTTAATTACTTAACACGATCCTATAGGCATGTTATATAATAATCACACTGTAATTGCATAAGTTGAGAAAATATTAGAAGGTGTTTCATTCCTATAGGCGTGTTATCTAATAATGCATAGAAGTAAGCATGTGAAGAAATAAAACACACAAGTTCATATAAACATGTTTCTGATAAATGTGTAGGAATAGGACATGGAAAGCGAGTGAAGTGCTTAAGTTCCTATATGCATGATTTCTAAGTGAGTAGTAGTATCATATAGGAAGGTTCCCCACTAGGAGGTATTTAAACACATATAATTCATTTTTATTCCTATAAGCATGTTTTCTAAGCGAACAGTGTGAAAAGAACAACAAACAACTAATTAGTTAATCAATTAAGGACCTATCGACATGGTATCTAGATGTGTATTGGTGGAAGCATATCTTAATTACTTAACACGATCCTATTGGCATGTTATCTAATAATCACACTGCAATTGCACGAGTTGAGAACATAATGAAGGGTGTTTCATTCCTATAGGCATGTTATCTACTAGTGTATAGAAGTAAGCATGGGAAGAAGTGAAACACACGGGTTCATAAAGACATGTTTCTGATAGTGTGCGGGAATAGGATATGTAATGAGAGTGAAGTGTTTAAGTTCCTATATGCATGATTTCTAAGCGAGTAGTAGTATCATATAGGTAGGTTCTCTAATAGTTGGTATTTGAACACATATTCGTCAGGTTTATACCTATATGCATGTTGTGTAGGCGGGCAGTGTGATAAAAACCACAAACAACCAATTAGTTAATCAATTAAGGCCCCTATAGACATGGTATCTAGTTGTGTATTGGTAGAAACACATCTTAATTACTTAACACGAACCTATATGCATGTTATCTAATAATCACACAACAATTACTTAACACGAATCTATAGGCATGTTATCTAATAATTATACTGCAATTGCACGAGTTGAGAAAATAATGAAGGGTGCTTCATTCCTATAGGAAAGTTATCCAGTAAAGTATAGAAGTAAGCATGGGAAGAAGTGAAACACACATGTTCTTAAATACATATTTCTGATAGTGTGCGGGAATAGGACATGTAAACAGTGCGAAGTGCATAAGTTCATAAATGTATGATTTCTAAGCGAGTAGGAGTATCATATAGGCAGGTTCTCTAATAGTTGGTATTTGAACACAATTTTGTCATGTTTATACCTATATGCATGTTGTGTAGGCGGGCAATGTGATAAGAACCACAAATAACCAATTAGTTAATCAATTAAGACCCATATAGAAATGGTATCTAGTTGTGTATTGGTAGAAACACATCTTAATTACTTAACACGAACCTATAGACATGTTATCTAATAATCACACTGCAATTACCTAACACGAATCTATATGCATGTTATCTAATAATCACACTGCAATTGCACGAGTTGAGAAAATAATGAAGGGTGTTTCATTCCTATAGGAATGTTATCTAGTAGAGCATAGAAGTAAGCATGGGAAGAAGTGAAACACACAAGTTCGTAAAGACATGTTTCTGATAGTGTGCAAGAATAGGACATGTAAAGAGTGCGCAGTGCATAAGTTCATATATGCATGATTTCTAAGTGAGTTGGAGTATCATATAGGCAGGTTCTCTAATAATTGGTATTTGAACACATAATCGTCATGTTTATTCGTATATGCATGTTATGTAGGCAGGAAGTGTGATAAGAACCACAAACATCCAATTAGTTAATCAATTAAGGCCCTATAGACATGGTATCTAGTTGTGTATTGGTAGAAACACATCTTAATTACTTAACACGAACCTATATGCATGTTATCTAATAATTACACTGCAATTGCATAAGTTGAGAAAATAATGAAGGGTGTTTCATTCCTATAGGCTTGCTATCATATAGTACATAAAAGTAAGCATGGGAAGAAGTGAAACACACAAGTTCGTATAGACAGGTTTCTGATAGTGCGCGGGAATAGGACATGTAATGAGAGTGAAATGCTTATGTTCTTATATGCAAGATTTCTAGGCGAGTAGCAGTATCATTTAAGCAGGTTCTCTAATAGTTGGTATTTGAACACGTATTCAACATGATTATTCCTATAGGGATGTTGTCTAGGTGGGCAGTGTGATAAGAACCACAAACAACCAATTAGTTAATCATATAAGGCCATAGAGAAATGGTATATAGATGTGTATTGGTGGAAGCACATCTTAATTACTTAACACGATCCTATAGGCATGTTATATAATAATCACACTACAATTGCACGAGTTGAGAAAATAATGAAGGGTGTTTCATTCCTATAGGCATGTTATCTACTAGTGCATAGAAGTAAGCATGGGAAGAAGTGAAACACAGGTTCATAAAGACATGTTTCTGATAGTGTGCGGGAATAGGATATGTAATGAGAGTGAAGTGTTTTAGTTCCTATATGCATGATTTCTATGCGAGTAGCAGTATCATATAGGTAGGTTCTCTAATAGTCTGTATTTGAACACATATTCATTATATTTATACCTATATGCATGTTGTGTAGGCGGGCAGTGTGATAAGAACCACAAACAACAAATTAGTTAATCAATTAAGGCCCTATAGACATGGTATCTTGATGTGTATTGGTGGAAGCTTCTCTTAATTACATAACACGATCTTGTAGGCATGTTATCTAATAATTATACTGTAATTGCATAAGTTTAGAAAATATTTAAAGGGGTTTCATTCCTATAGGCATGTTATCTAGTAGTGCATAAAAGTAAGCATGTGAATAAGTGAAACACACAAGTTCATACATATATGTTTCTGATAACTATGCGGGAATAGGACATGTAAATCGAGTGAAGTGCTTAAGTTCCTATATGCATGATTTTTGAGCGAGTAGCTGTATCATATAGGAAGGTTCTCTACTAGGAGGTATTTGAACACATATTCGTCATGTTTATTCCTATAGGCATGCTGTCTAAGCAGGCAGTGTGATAAGGACAACAAACAACCAACTAGTTATTAAATTAAGACCCTATAGACATGGTATCTTGATGTGTATTGGTGGAAGCATCTCTTAATTACATAACACGATCTTGTAGGCATGTTATCTAATAATCACACAACAATTGCTTATGTTGAGAAAATAATGAAGGGTGTTTCATTTCTATAGTTATGTTATCTAATAGTGCATAGACGTAAGCATGTGAAGAAGTGAAACACAAAGGTTTGTATAGACATACTTCCGATATTGTGCAAGAATAGGACATGTATAGCGAATGAAGTGCTTAAGTTCCTATATGCAAGATTTCTAAATGAGTAGCAGTATCATATAGGGAGATTCTCCAGTAGTTGGTATTTTAACACATATTGGTCATGTATATTCCAATAGGCATGTTGTCTAGGTGGGCAGTGTGATAAGAACCACAAACAACCAATTAGTTAATCAATTAAGGCCATAGAGAAATAGTATCTAGATGTGTATTGGTGGAAGCACATCTTAATTACTTAACTCGATCCTATAGGCATGTTATCTAATAATCACACTGTAATTGCATATGTTGAGAAAATATTGGAAGGTGTTTCATTCCTATAGGCGTGTTATCTAATAATGCATAGAAGTAAGCATGTGAAGAAATAAAACACATAGGTTCATATAGACATGTTTTTGATAAGTGTGTAGGAATAGGACATGGAAAGCGAGTGAAGTGCTTAAGTTCCTATATGCATGATTTCTAAGCGAGTAGTAGTATCATATAGGAAGGTTCTCTACTAGGAGGTATTTGAACACATATTCGTCATTTTTATTCCTATAAGCATGTTTTCTAACCGGACAGTGTGAAAAGAACAACAAACAACCAATTAGTTATTCAATTAAGGCACTATAGACATGGTATCTAGATGTGTATTGGTGGAAGCATATCTTAATTACTTAACATGATCCTATTGGCATGTTATCTAATAATCACACTGAAATTGCATGAGTTGAGAAAATAATGAAGGGTGTTTCATTCCTATAGACATGCTATCTACTAGTGCATAGAAGTAAGCATGGGAAGAAGTGAAACACACAGGTTCATAAAGACATGTTTCTGTTAGTGTGCGGGAAAAGGATATGTAATGAGAGTGAAGTGTTTATGTTCCTATATGCATGATTTCTAACCGAGTAGCTGTATCATATAGGTAGGTTCTCTAATAGTTTGTATTTGAACACATATTCATCATATTTATACCTATATGCATGTTGTGTAGGCGGGCAGTGTGATAAGAACCACAAATAACCAATTAGTTAATCAATTAAGGCCCTATAGACATGGTATCTAGTTGTGTATTGTTAGAAACACATCTTAATTACCTAACACAAACCTATAGGCATGTTATCTAATAATCACACAACAATTACTTAACACGAATCTATAGGCATGTTACCTAATAATCGCACTGCAATTGCACGAGTTGAGAAAATAATGAAGGGTGTTTCATTCCTAAATGAATGTTATCTAGTAGAGCATAGAAGTAAGCATGGGATGA
Source organism: Nicotiana tabacum (assembly GCF_000715075.1). Taxonomy (NCBI): domain Eukaryota; kingdom Viridiplantae; phylum Streptophyta; class Magnoliopsida; order Solanales; family Solanaceae; genus Nicotiana; species Nicotiana tabacum. Next base: position 29,929,390 of record NC_134085.1, read on the forward strand.
AGTGAAACAAACAAGTTCTTAAAGACATGTTTTTGATAGTGTGCGGGAATAGGACATTTAAACAGTGCGAAGTGCATAGGTTCATATATGCATGATTTCTAAGTGAGTAGTTGGTATTTGAACACAAATTCATCATGTTTATACCTATATGCATGTTGTGTAGGCGGGTAGTGTGATAAAAACCACAAACAACCAATTAGTTAATCAATTAAGGCCCTTATAGACATGGTATCTTGTTGTGTATTGGTACAAACACATCTTAATTACTTAACACGAACCTATAGGCATGTTATCTTATAATCACACTGCAATTAGTTAACACGAATCTATAGACATGTTATCTAATAATCACACTGCAATTACACGAGTTGAGAAAATAATGAAGGGTGTTTCATTCCTATTGGAATATTATCTAGTAGAGCATAGAAGTAAGCATGGGAAGAAGTGAAACACACAAGTTCCTAAAGACATGTTTCTGATAGAGTGCGAGAATAGGACATGTAAATAGTATGAAGTGCATAAGTTCATATATAGATGGTTTCTAAGCGAGTAGGAGTATCATATAGACAGGTTCTCTAATAGTTGGTATTTGAACACAAATTCGTCATGTTTAAACCTATATGCATGTTATGTTGGCGGGGAGTGTTATAAGAACCACATACAACAGATTAGTTAACCAATTAAGGCCCATATAGACATGGTATCTAGTTGTGTATTGGTAGAAATACATCTTAATTACTTAACACGAACCTATCGGCATGTTATCTAATAATCACACTGCAATTACTTAACACGAATCTATAGGCATGTTATCTACTGTAATTGCCCGAGTTGAGAAAATAATAAAGGGTGTCTCATTCCTAAAGGAATGTTATCTAGTAGAGCATAGAAGTAAGCATGGGAAGAATTGAAACACACAAGTTCGTAAAGACATGTTTCTGATAGTGTGCAAGAATAGGACATGTAAAGAGTGCGCAGTGCATAAGTTCATATATGCATGATTTCTAAGTGAGTTGGAGTATCATATAGGCATAAATGTATGATTTCTAAGCGAGTAGGAGTATCATATAGGCAGGTTCTCTAATAGTTGGTATTTGAACACAATTTTGATCATGTTTATTCATATATGCATGTTATGTAGGCAGGAAGTGTGATAAGAACCACAAACAACCAATTAGTTAATCAATTAAGGCCCTATAGACATGATATCTAGTTGTGTATTGGTGGAAACACATCTTAATTACTTAACACGAACCTATAGGCATGTTATGTAATAATCACACTGCAATTACTTAACACGATTCTATAGGCATGTTATCTAATAATCACACTGCAATGGCACGAGTTGAGAAAATACTGAAGGGTGTTTCATTCCTATAGGCATGTTATCTAGTAGTGCATAGAAGCAAGCATGGGAAGAGGTGAAACACACAGGTTCATAAAGACATATTTCTGATAGTGTGTGGGAATAGGACATTTAAACAGAGTGAAGTGCTTAAGTTCATATATGGATGATTTCTAAGCGAGTAGTAGTATCATATAGGCAGGTTCTCTAATAATTGGTATTTGAATACATATTCGTCATATTTATTCCTATAGGCATATTGTCTAGGCGGGCAGTGTGATAAGAACCACAAACAGCTAATTAGTTAATCAACCAAGGCCTTATAGGTGTGGTATCTAGTTGTGTATTGGTGGAAACACATCTGAATTACTTAATACGGACCTATATGCATGTTATCTAATAATCACACTGCAATTGCATAAGTTGAGAAAATAATGAAGGGTGTTTCATTCCTATAGGCTTGCTATCATATAGTACATAGAAGTTTTCATGGGAAGAAGTGAAATACACAAGTTCGTATAGACACGTTTCTGATAGTGCGCGGGAATAGGACATGAAAAGTGAGTAAAGTGCTTAAGAACCTATATGGCATGCTTTCTAAGTGAGTAGCAGTATCATATAAGCATGTTCAATAATAGAAGGAATGGGAACACATATTCATCAAGTTTATTCCCATAGGCATATTGTCCAAGCGAGTAGTGTGACAAGAACAAAAAACAACCTATTAGTTAATCAATTAAGGTCCTATATACATGGTATCTAGATGTGTATTGGTGGAAGCATATCTTAATTACATAACACGATCCTGTAGGCATATTATATAATAATCACACTGCAATTGCATAAGCTAAGAAAATAATGAAGGGTGTTTCATTCTTATTGTCATTCTATCTAATAGAGCATAGAAGTAAGCATGTGAAGAAGTGAAACACAAAAGTTCGTATAGACATGTTTCTGATAGTGTGCGAGAATATGACTTGTAAAGCGAGTTAAGTGCTTAAGTTCCTATATGCATGATTTCTAAGCGAGTAGCAGTATCATGTAGGTAGATTCTCTTATAGTTGGTATTTGAACATATATTCGTCATGCATATTCCTATATGAATGTTGTCTAGGCGGGTAGTGTGATAAGAACCACAAACAACTAATTAGTTAATCAATTACGACCATATAGAAATGGTATCTAGATCGGTATTGGTAGAAGCACATCTTAATTACTTATCATGACCCTATAGGCATGGAATCTAATAATTACACTGTAATTGCATAAGTTGAGAAAATATTGGAAGGTGTTTCATTCACATAGGCATGCTATCTAATAATGCATAAAACTAAGCATGTGAAGAACTGAAACATACAGGTTCATATAGAGAGGTTTCTGATAAGTGTGCAGGAATATGACATGTAAAGCGAGTGAAGTGCTTAAGTTCCTATATGCATGATTTCTAAGCAAGTAATAGTATCATATAGGAAGGTTCTCGACTAGGAGGTATTTGAAAACATATTCGTCATTTTTATTCCTATAAGCATGTTGTCTAATCAGGCAGTGTGATAAGAACAACAAACAACCATTTAGTTAATCAATTAAGGCCTTATAGACATGGTATTTAGATGTGTATTGGTGGATGCATATCTTAATTACTTAACACGATCCTATTGTCATGTTTTCTAATAATCACACTGTAATTGCACGAGTTCAGAAAATAATGAAGGGTGTTTCATTCCTATAGGCATGTTATCTAGTAGTGCATAAAATTATGCATGGGAAGAAGTGAAACATACAGGTTCCTAAAGATATGTTTCTGATAGTGTGCGGGAATAGGACATGTAAAGAGACTGAAGTGCTTAAGTTCCTATATGCATGATTTCTAAGCAAGCAGCAGTATCATATAGGCAAATTTTCTAATAGTTTGTATTTAAACACACATTCGTCATGTATATTCCAATATGCTTATTCTCTAGACGGGGAGTGTGATAAGAACCACAAACAACCAATTAGTGAATCAATTAAGGCCATATAGAAATGGTATCTAGATGTGTATTGGTAGAATCACATCTTAATTACTTAACAAGATCTAATAGGCATGTTATCTAATAATCACACTGTAATTACAACATTAAGAAAATATTGGAAGGTGTTTCATTCCTATAGGCATGCTATCTAATATTGCATAAAAGTAAGCATATCAAGAACTGAAACACACACGTTCATATAGACATGTTTCGGATAAGTGTGCAGGAATAGGATATGTAAATCGAGTGAAGTGCTTAAGATCCTATATGGCATGATTTCTAAGCGAGTAGCAGTATCATATAAGCAGGTTAAATAATAGTAGTAATAGGAACACATATTCGTCATGTTTATTCCCATAGGCATATTTTTTAAGCGGACAGTGTGATAAGAACAACAAACAACCAATCAATTAATTAATTAAGGCTCTATAGACATGGTATCTAGATGTGTATTGGTGGAAGTATATCTTAATTACTTAACACGATCCTATTGGCATGTTATCTAATAATCACACTGCAATTGCACGAGTTGAGAAAATAATGAAAGGTGTTTCATTCCTATAGGCATGTTATCAATTAGTGCAAAGAAGTAAGCATGGGAAGAATTTAAACACAAAGGTTCCTAAAGACATGTTTCTGATAGTGTGCAGGAATAGGACATGTAATGAGAGTGAAGTGTTTAAGTTCCTATATGCATGATTTCTATGCGAGTAGCAGTATCATATAGGTAGGTTCTCTAATAGTCTGTATTTGAACACATATTCATTATATTTATACCTATATGCATGTTGTGTAGGCGGGCAGTGTGATAAGAACCACAAACAACAAATTAGTTAATCAATTAAGGCCCTATAGACATGGTATCTTGATGTGTATTGGTGGAAGCTTCTCTTAATTACATAACACGATCTTGTAGGCATGTTATCTAATAATTATACTGTAATTGCATAAGTTTAGAAAATATTTAAAGGGGTTTCATTCCTATAGGCATGTTATCTAGTAGTGCATAAAAGTAAGCATGTGAATAAGTGAAACACACAAGTTCATACATATATGTTTCTGATAACTATGCGGGAATAGGACATGTAAATCGAGTAAAGTGCTTAAGTTCCTATATCCATGATTTCTAAGCGAGTAGCAGTATCATATAGGCAGGTTCTCTAATAATTGGTATTTGAATACATATTCGTCATATTTATTCCTATAGGCATATTGTCTAGGCGGGCAGTGTGATAAGAACCACAAACAACCAATTAGTTAATCAATTAAGGCCCTATAGACGTGGTATCTAGTTGTGTATTGGTGGAAACACATCTTAATTACTTAATACGAACCTATATGCATGTTATCTAATAATCACACTGCAATTGCATAAGTTGAGTAAATAATGAAGTGTGTTTCATTCCTATAGGCTTGCGATCATATAGTACATAGAAGTTTGCATGGGTAGAAGTGAAACACACAAGTTCGTATAGACACGTTTCTGATAGTGCGCAGGAATAGGACATGAAAAGTGAGTGAAGTGCTTAAGATCCTATATGGCATGCTTTCTAAGTGAGTAGCAGTATCATATAAGCATGTTCAATAATAGCAGGAATGGGAACACATATTCATCAAGTTTATTCCCATAGGCATGTTGTCCAAGCGAGCAGTGTGACAAGAACAACCAACAACCTATTAGTTAATCAATTAAGGTCCTATATACATGGTATCTAAATGAGTATTGGTGGAAGCATATCTTAATTACATAACACGATCCTGTAGGCATGTTATCTAATAATCACACTGCAATTGCATAAGTTAAGAAAATAATGAAGGGTGTTTCATTCTTATTCTCATTCTATCTAATAGAGCATCGAAGTAAGCATGTGAAGAAGTGAAACACAAAGGTTCGTATAGACATGTTTCTGATAGTGTGCGAGAATAGGACTTGTAAAGAGAGTTAAGTGCTTAAGTTCCTATATGCATGATTTCTAAGCGAGTAGCAATATCATGTAGGTAGATTCTCTTATAGTTGGTATTTGAACATATATTCGTCATGCATATTCCTATATGAATGTTGTCTAGGCGGGCAGTGTGATAAGAACCACAAACAACTAATTAGTTAATCAATTACGACCATATAGAAATGGTATCTAGATCGGTAGAAGCACATCTTAATTACTTATCATGACCCTATAGGCATGGAATCTAATAATTACACTGTAATCGCATAAGTTCAGAAAATATTGGAAGGTGTTTCATTCCCATAGGCATGCTATCTAATAATACATAAAACTAAGCATGTGAAGAACTGAAACATACAGGTTCATATAGACAGGTTTCTGATAAGTGTGTAGGAATAGGACATGTAAAGCGAGTGAAGTTCTTAAGTTCCTATATGCATGATTTCTAAGCAAGTAATAGTATCATATAGGAAGGTTCTCGACTAGGAGGTATTTGAAAACATATTCGTCATTTTTATTCCTATAAGCATGTTGTCTAATCGGGCAGTGTGATAAGAATAATAAACAACCAATTAGTTAATCAATTAAGTCCTTATAGACATGGTATCTAGATGTGTATTGGTGGATGCATATCTTAATTACTTAACACGATCCTATTGGCATGTTATCTAATAATCACACTACAATTGCACGAGTTGACAAAATAATAAAGGGTGTTTCATTCCTATAGGCATATTATCTAGTAGTGCATAGAAGTATGCTTGGGAAGAAGTGAAACGTACAGGTTCCTAAAGACATGTTTCTGATAGTGTGCGGGAATAGGACATGTAAAGAGAGTGAAGTGCTTAAGTTCCTATATGCATGATTTCTAAGCGAGCAATAGTATCATATTGGCAGATTCTCTAATAGTTGGTATTTGAACACACATTCGTCATGTATATTCCAATATGCTTATTTTCTAGGCGGGAAGTGTGATAAAAATCACAAACAACCAATTAGTGAATCAATTAAGGCCATATAGAAATGGTATCTAGATGTGTATTAGTAGAAGCACATCTTAATTACTTAACACGATCCTATAGGCATGTTATCTAATAATCACACTGTAATTACAAAGTTGAGAAAATATTAGAATGTGTTTCATTCCTATAGGCATGCTATCTAATATTGCATAAAAGTAAGCATGTGAAGAACTGAAACACACACGTTCATATAGACATGTTTCTGATAAGTGTGCAGGAATAGGATATGTAAATCGAGTGAAGTGCTTAAGATCCTTTATGGCATGATTTCTAAGCGAGTAGCAGTATAATATAAGCAGGTTAAATAATAGTAGGAATTGGAATACATATTCGTCATGTTTATTCCCATAGGCAAGTTTTCTAAGCGAGCAGTGTGATAAGAACAACAAACAACCAATCAATTAATTAATTAAGGCTCTATAGACATGGTATCTAGATGTGTATTGGTGGAAGCATATCTTAATTACTTAACATGATCCTATTGGCATGTTATCTAATAATCACACTGCAATTGCACGAGTTGAGAAAATAATGAAAGGTGTTTCATTCCTATAGGCATGTTATCGATTAGTGCAAAGAAGTAAGCATGGGAAGAATTGAAACACAAAGGTTCCTAAAGACATGTTTCTGATAGTGTGCAGGAATAGGATATGTAATGAGAATGAAGTGTTTAAGTTCCTATATGCATGAGTTCTAAGCGAGTAGCAGTATCATATAGGTAGGTTCTATAATAGTTGGTATTTGAACACATATTCATCATGTTTATACCTATATGCATATTGTGTAGGCGGGCAGTGTGATAAGGATAACAAACAACCAATTAGTTAACCAATTAAGGCCCTATAGACATGGTATATAGTTGTGTATTGATGGAAACACATCTTATTTACTTAACACGAACCAATAGGCATGTTATCTATTAATCACACTGCAATTACTTAACACGATTCTATAGGCATGTTATCTAATAATCACACTGCAATTGCATGAGTTGATAAAATAATGAAGGGTATTTAATTTCTATAGGCATGTTATCTAGTAGAGCATAGAAGTAAGCATGGGAAGAAGTGAAACACACAGGTTCGTAAAGACATGTTTCTGAATGTATGCGGGAATATGACATGTAAAGAGAGTGAAGTGTTTAAGTTCATACATGTATGATTTCTAAGCGAGTAGTGGTATCATATAGGCAGGTTCTCCATTAGTTGGTATTTGAACACATATTCATCATGTTTATTCCCATAGGTATGTTTTCCAAATGAGCAGTGTGATAAGGACAACAAACAACCAATTAGTTAATCAATTAAGGCCCTATTGACATGGTATCTAGTTGTGTATTGGTGGAAACACATCTTAATTACTTAACACGAACCTATAGGCATGTTATCTAATAATCAAAATGCAATTACTTAACACAATTCTATAGGCATGTTATCTAATAATCACAATGCAATTACTTAACACGATTCTATAGGCATGTTATCTAATGATCACACTGCAATGGCACGAGTTTAGAAAATAATGAAGGGTGTTTTATTCCTATAGGCATGTTATCTAGTAGTTCATAGAAGTAAGCATGGGAAGAAGTGAAACACACAGGTTCGTAAAAACATATTTCTGATAGTGTGTGGGAATAGTACATGCAAACAAAGTGAAGTGCTTAAGTTCATTTTTGCATGATTTCCAAGCGAGTAGCAGTATCATATAGGCAGGTTCTCTAATAATTGGTATTTGAATACATATTCGTCATGTTTATTCCTATAGGCATGTTGTCTAGGCGGGCAGTGTGATAAGAACCACAAACAACCAATTAGTTAATCAATTAAGGCCCTATAGACATGATATATAGTTGTGTATTGGTGGAAACACATCTTAATTACTTAACACGGACCTATATACATGTTATCTAATAATCACACTGCAATTGCATAAGTTGAGAAAATAATGAAGGGTGTTTCATTCCTATAGGCTTGCTATCATATAGTACATAGAAGTTAGCATGGGAAGAAGTGAAACACATAAGTTCGTATAGACACGTTTCTGATAGTGCGCGGGAATAGGACATGAAAAGTGAGTGAAGTGCTTATGTTCTTATATGCAAGATTTCTAGGCGAGTAGCAATATCATATAAGCATGTTCAATAATAGCAGGAATGGGAACACATATTCATCAAGTTTATTCCCATAGGCATGTTGTCCAAGCGAGTAGTGTGACAAGAACAAAAAACAACCTATTAGTTAATCAATTAAGGTCCTATATACATGGTATTTAGATGTGTATTGGTGGAAGCATATCTTAATTACATAACACGATCCTGTAGGCATGTTATCTAATAATCACACTGCAATTGCATAAGTTAAGAAAATAATGAAGGGTGTTTCATTCTTATTCTCATTCTATCTAATAGAGCATCGAAGTAAGCATGTGAAGAAGTGAAACACAAAGGTTCGTATAGACAGGTTTCTGATAGTGTGCGGGAATAGGACTTGTAAAGCGAGTAAAGTGCTTAAGTTCCTATATGCATGATTTCTAAGTATGAAAACTCGGCCCATCGTCACGTGACTTACTTCCCCGTTTCCCCCATTTTATGCTTCTTCATGTTTCGTTATCGGTATTCGGTGTGTTAAAGTTAAATCGGTTTGGTTTTGATAGGAAATGAGACACTTAGTCTTTTTAAGGAAGGCTTGTTTTAAAAAAGTCAACCGGATGTTGACTATTGAGTTAGAGGGATCGAAAGTGATTTACGGTGATTTGGTTATCTTCGGAGGTTGATATGTGGCTTAGGAGTGTGATCAGAATTGATTTTGGAGGTCCGGAGTAGAATTAGGCTTGAATTGTCGAAGTTAGTATTTTGGCAAATTCCGGTTGGTAGGTGAGATTTTGATACGAGGGTTAGAATGGAATTCTGAGAGTTGCAGTAGCTTTGTTAGGAGATTTTGGATGTGTGTGCAAAATTTTAGATCATTCGAAGGTGTCTTGGTCGGGTTTTTTATCAAATGCGTATTTCAGAAGTTTTTAAGAAATTTAGGCTTGAATCTGATGTAATTTGATGGTTTTTGTGTTGTTTGTGGTGTTTTGAAGATTGGAACAAGTTTTAATGATGTATTAGGATGGGTTGGCACTTTTGGTTGAGGTCTCGGGGGCCTCGGGGTGATTTCGGATGTTCAATCGGACCAATCTTGGTTTTTGAAGTTGCAGATTTCAGCTGAGTGTTGCAGAACATTTTTGTTCTCTGCGATCGCAGGAGTGCAATTTAAATCGCATAGAAGGTTTGGGTAAGGCCGTTCTGATTGTCCATTGCGATCGCATGAGGAATAATGCAATCGCGTAGTGTTAAATGGACCTGAGGTTCTGAGGAGTACTTTGTTCAATGCGATCGCGGAGTAGTGTATGCGATCGCGTAGGTTTGATTGGTGAAGCAGTGCGATCGCAGTTAAGGGGTCGCGTTCGCATATGACAATTTGGAGGCCTGGGAAAGTTGAGCTATGCGATCGCAGAGGCTTGGATGCGTTCGCATAGAGTAAAATCTGGGCTGACAGAAGGATTTTAATAAACATTTCATCCACGAACCAAACCCATTTTTTCCACCATTTTTGAGCAACCTTGAGAGCTTTTGGACGGGAATTGAAGGGGTTTTGACGGGAAGTGATTGGAGGTAAGTCCTATGAATTAAATACATGATTATATTGTGAAATCATCCTTGAAATTCATGAAAATATAGCCAAATTGTATGAAATTAGGGCTTGAAATTGAAATTCTAAATTTGGAATTTGAGGGGCCATTTATGGTTCGGTTTGTAAGATTTTTGTATGTATAGACTCGTGGCGAGATAAGGAACCCGATGATGTAAAAATTTCTGAGTTTCGAGACGTGGGCCCGGGGCTCGGATTTTGTCAAATTCGTTAATTTTGATATTTTTCGAGTGTTTTCGATTGGGTATTGTCTCTTTAGCATAATGCAACATATTCGTTGTGATTTTGAACAGATTCGTCGCACGAGGAGGCTAATTTGAGAGGCAGGGGCATTGCGAGCTAGACTTTGACCGTCTTGAGGTGAGTACTGATTTTAAATGATGTCCTGAGGGTTTGAAACCCCGGATTTGCACAACATAGTGCTATACTAAGTTTAGATACACGCTGTGTGATGAGCGTGAGGTTCAATGCTATGGGGATTGTGACTTGGTCCACCCCGAACGATATTTTACTACATTTTTTATTGAGACATATACGTTATTATTGTGAATTGGGCTAGTTGCCATGCTTGGGGCCTTGTGCCGACCTATAGAACCCTTAGGGGATTTTTGAATGGTTTTCCTCACTTATTTTGTTAAAGAATTTATATCCTCAGTCATGTTTCCAATTGTTTAAGAATGATATGAACCAGATTTTTGAAACGTTAATCATAAATAGGAAGAGATATGAGGGCTAAGATCCCGACCGTACATTATGCCCGAGAGGCTGTGATTTTAAATGACTGAGAGGGGTCGAGGACCCAATAGTTAGGATATTTTACATATTATGGAACGGGCTGCACGCCGCAGCAATTACATATTATGGATCGGGCTGCACGCTGCAGCAGATATATATTATACATATTATGGATCGGGCTGCACACCGCAGCAATTACATATTATGGATCGGGCTGCACGCCGCAGCAATTACTTATATGGATCGGGCTGAACGCCGCAGCAATTATATAGAGCTTGGGCTGAAGGAGCCCCTCCGGAGTCTGCACACCCCCAGTGAGCGTAGTCGACTATTATTATTATGGATCGGGCTATACGCCACAACAATATACAGATCGGGCTGCATGCCACAGCGGTATATATATTTATTGATTCGGTTATCGTGAGAAGTATATGAATTGAGAACTGAGGATAAGAATGAATAAATGAACTAAAATGCTTGAGGAGTTGATTTATACTAATTATATCTGTTTTACTTGGTTTAAAGAATTTCACATGATTTCCTCATTCACTGCTGCTTAAATGATTTTTACTGTTTTGATATAGAACTGCTTAGTGCCTTTACGTGATTTCATACTGTCAGCCATTATTTATTGTTATTACTCACTGAGTCGGAGTACTCACATTACTCCCTGCACCATGTGTGCAGGTACAGGTATTCCTGAGGCATAGAGCGAGCTTTCCTGCAGTTCTGTTTTCATCGGAGTAATCGAGGTAGCTGCATGGCGTTCACAGACTCGATTTCTCCTTCTATCTCTACTTATTATTTCGCATTTTAGACATATTTCTTTATTAGATTGTTGAAACCTTGTATTAGAGGCTCAGGCTTGTGACACCGGATCAGTGGGCTATTTTACAGAGATTTTTCGTGATTATGGTTTCCGCACATTTCACTTGTTAAATTCATACTTCTATTTATATTAAATTGGTATTAAATCCCGAAAATTGGTATTGAAGTATAAAGAAAGAGGTTGTGAGATGTTAGTTGGTCGGGCTTGCCTAGCATTGTGTTGGGCGCCATCACAACCGGGGTTGGGGTCGTGATAAGTTGGTATCAGAGCCTAAGTTACTTGGTCTCGCGAGTCATGAGCCGGTTTAGTAGAGTCTCGTGGATCGGTACGGAGACGTCTGTATTTATCCTCAAGAGGCTGTAGAACCTTTAGGAAAACTTCACATTCTTGAATTCTTATCGTGCGTCCTTGATTCATCTTGAAAAGAAACTTTTGAAATTCCTTCCACGCGTTCGTATGCGCACATGAGCGCTCAGTATCAGATGTGCCTCAATGGCTTGTGATTCCCCGATCGAGGGGCGAGGTGTAATCTTTGTGAGTTTATGGTGGTCCAGTCTGAAGGACTTGAGGTTGGATCTTTGCCTATGGCTGGAGCGCCGAGGTGCTGATTGTGTAAACAAGTATTTTTGAACTTATATGTTCAGTAGTGTCCCTATTATTGGAAATGACGGCTGTGGCTATGTGAGGAGTATGTTTGTACTACAAGGCGTATCCATACGAATTGGAAGTGATGAGAAGGGGTCTGTTGAATGATGGAAGAGTTAGTAGATGCTTGAAGTCTATCTTGATTCAAGTTATAGCCCGAGTTATGGGCGTTTGAAGAATCTTTTCATGACTCCTAGTTAGGAATTAAGTAAATTTCATGTTGCGGTATGAGTACAGACTCAGGAAGATCAAGTTACTGCATAATGCTTATGGCGATGGAAGGTATACGAAAATGTTATATTGAGGCGATGTAGGTGGGTTATCTCCCGTGAAGTGTGCTGAGGCGGTGTGATCCTCATGTGAATGACAGAAGATCTCATGTGAAAATGAATTGTAAGTGTTGAAGTTTGAAATTTTTGGTTCACTTAAGAGAGTGAGTTTAACTGTTGCGAGATTTCCAAAAAGTTGAAGTACTAGATGAATTGTGTTTACACAAGCTTATAGAGGATTTGAGTTTAACCTCACTATGGTATTGAGGCAACAATGGAGTATATGCGTTATGAGTATAGTGTGTTGTGATCTATGGCTTCGAGCCAAGTTGGGGAGCTTGCTATTGGTTAGCGTATTGTGCGGTTATGTACTATGTTAGTTTCGATTTGATGCATGCTGGTGAATCAGTTCTGGTTGTGGAAATTGGGCCGAGAATGGCATGAGTGAAGGAAATTTTTTGACAAGATGTCTTGAGCTCTGATGAGCAGGAGATAAGTTTCAATGTTTATGGTAAGTTGGTATTATCTTCAGAGTCACCTAAGATCGGTATTTTGTAAAAAAGGTTTTGCGTCCTGGTTAATGATTCTTGATTGCTCTTCAGCGTTAGTGCGACCGGTGGTTTGGAGGTACGCTCCAGATATTGTTGTGGTAGGTTGTGGGAGTGTGTCCCATGGGAAGATTATATAAGTGTGGCATGTGATCACTTGATTGATTAAAGATGTAAACCAAGTATGAAGTTTGTAATGGTGTCGTTAAGTTGAAGATTCATGCCTAGAGGGCACTTGGCATATTGGGTTGTGAACTGGGGAGGATTAGTCCGATTGTGATGGTTGTTCTTGTGTGTTATGAGAAAAATGGGAGTTATTATGGACCTTTAAAAGGTTATCAGACTAGTTTAGTGTGATCAGAATCGGCTTGAAGTCGATGGATAGATTTAATGTGAATAATGGCTCTATATCAGGCCAGATGTGTGCATTTTAGTAACGTGGTCCTCATGGAGGAGTAGTTAGGTTGATGTTTCATTGTCAGATATTTCGCGTAGTGATACATTGCGCCGTATGAGTTGTGAGATGACTTGAGAAATTGCTATGTGTTGAGAATCTGTGTAGGAATGACGTTATATGAGCATCTTGGCTCTTGAAATTCAGATTGTACATCGCACCTCAGTTGTGCTTGAGTTTTGTAGCTTATAACGCTATATGTCCCTCAGAGATATTATTATGCACTTAGCATGCTTACGACCGATACTCGGTATTTTGTTGTAATGAGCAAATTTGGCTCGATGTGCATCTCCTTATGTGAGATCTATGTGTGGATCGGGTGGCACGCCGCCATGGGTATGTTATCTGGATCGGGTTGCACGCCGCAACAGTGTGATGTTGAGTATAGTTTTCTATATGCTATTTTGTATGCCTTGCTTCCTGTTTTCTAAATAAAGTCCGTATTAGTGCATGAGATTGGTAATTCCTTCCAGAGTTTGTTTTCTTTTTTGTATCGCGTTCGAATTGGTAGCCTATTGGCATATTGGGGCATCACATGCGACTTTTGATTATGTCTGGGGTGGCTTATTGCCTAAGTAGTTCGTAATGGGTGAGACGAGATCATTGAATTCGAGATCAGTGCAATCTGAGTATATGAAGTAAATTAAGGGGCTAAGACCATTGTTTGGTTCATAATGAGGTGATAGTTCTTGCCAAAAGTATAAACCCAATGAATTGTTGATTCGGCGGTGTTATAATTTTATACAGATCTCATCCGTCGTGTCGGTATTGTAAGAATTTGAACAAGACCTATGTATGTCATGTAGAGCATGGGATGTGTAATGATTTTTCTTCTAGATGGGATCAATGGAAGTTCTTGACTAGTTGAGTACGTAAACGTTCATGGTTCGGAAGGGAGGTGAAGTCCTCATGTTACCTTAGGATGATATGGTATATGTGATATGTTGTGAAAGATTGAGATTTGCGTGTGTAAGGTTATGGTTCAGTTCTGAATGGAAATTCATAACATTCTTAGGCGGTACGGGCAGCTTTAGGTGATTAGAGAAATGAGCTTCAGATGATTAGGGTGAATGATCTTCAGATGATTAAGGAAATTGTATTTCTAATCATAGTGATTTGTAGAGGGTATATGTTTCAGAAAAAGGCCAATGTGATTAAGTTGATCGCACTTCAATGGTATTGCGGCACTTTAAGGCTGGATCGACTGCTGATATTCGAGTTGCTTGTATGGCACATGGAAATTTTAGAGTATTTATCGTGGGATGATTGGGTATTAAAGGTGTGCATTTATTCGCATGGTGGAAACTAGAATCAGGTATGGTGATTTGTGTGCCATATGGAGTTGGAGACTGGGAGTTCTCATGTACAGGCTAGGTTGTGGTGGTGGATCGTGTGTATTCGGCACCGTTTAGCGGCAATCGGGATTCAGAGGCTCGAGTGGATATTTGTTTGCTGGTAGAGTTTGCCTACAATAACAGCTATCAATCCAGCATTCAGATGGCACCATATGAGGCCTTGTATGGGAGATGGTGTAGATCTCCAGTTGGTTGGTTCGAGCCTAGCGAGGCTAGGATGTTGGGAACAGACTTGGTTCAAGATGCCTCAGAGAAAGTGAAGGTGATTCAGGAAAGACTTTGTTCAACTCAGTCACGTCAGAAGAGTTATGCAGACCGGAAGGTTCGAGATGTGTCGTATATGGTTGGTGAGAAGGTCTTGCTGAAGGTTTCGCCCATGAAGGGTGTTATGAGGTTTGGAAAGAAAGGCAAGTTGAGTCCGCGGTTCATTGGACTTTTGAGGTGCTTCGTAGGATTGGGGAAGTGGCTTATGAGCTTGCTTTGCCACCCAGCCTGTCGAGTGTGCATCTGGTATTCCAGGTTTCTATGCTCCGAAAGTATGTTGGGGACCTGTCTCATGTTTTAGACTTCAGCATGGTCCAGTTGGATGATGATTTGACCTACGATATGGAGCCAGTGGCTATTTTGGGTCGTCAGGTTCGCAGATTGAGATCAAAG
Organism: Nicotiana tabacum; assembly: GCF_000715075.1. Taxonomy (NCBI): domain Eukaryota; kingdom Viridiplantae; phylum Streptophyta; class Magnoliopsida; order Solanales; family Solanaceae; genus Nicotiana; species Nicotiana tabacum. The sequence continues at coordinate 29,944,899 of NC_134085.1, forward strand.
GATATCGCTTCAGTGAAGGTGCAGTGGAGAGGTCGGCCCGTGGAGGAGGCTACTTGGGAGACCGAGCGGGAGATACGGAGCAGATAACCTCACCTGTTTGAGGCTCCAAATATGTTTCTTGACCCGCTCGAGGATGAGCGTTTGTTTTAGTTGGGGAGGATGTGACGACCCGGACCGTTGTCACGTGTCTTACTGCCCCTTTTCCCCCATTTTATGCTTCTTCATATTTCGTTATCGGTATTCGGTATGTTAGAGTTAAATCGGATTGGATTTGATAGGAAATGAGACACTTAGTCTCTTTAAGGAAGGCTTGTTTTGGAAAAGTCAACCAGATGTTGACTATTGAGTTAGAGGGCTCGGATGTGATTTCCGGTGATTCGGTTAGATTTGGGGGTTGATATGTGGCTTAGGAGTGTGATCAGAATTGATTTTGGAGGTCCGGAGTAGAATTAGGCTTGAATTGACGAAGTTAGTATTTTGGCGAATTCCGGTTGGTAGGTGAGATTTTGATACGGGGGTCAGAATGGAATTCCAACAGTTGCAGTAGCTTCTTTAGGTGATTTTGTATGTGTGTGCAAAATTTCAGATCATTCGGAGGTGTCTTGGTCGGGTTTTTGCTCAAATGCGTATTTCGGAAGTTTTTAAGAAATTTAGGCTTGAATCCGATGTAATTTGATGGTTTTGGTGTTGTTTGTGATGTTTTGATGATTGGAACAAGTTTGAATGATGTTTTAGGATGGGTTGGCACTTTTGGTTGAGGTCCCGGGGGCCTCAGGGTGATTTTGGATGGTCAATCGGACCAATCTTGGTTTTTGAAGTTGCAGATTTTAGCTGAGTGTTGCAGAACATTTTTGTTCTCTGCGATCGCAGGAGTGCAATTGCGATCGCATAGAAGGTTTGGGGGAAGGCCGTTCAGGTTGTTCATTGCGATCGCATGAGGAGTAATGCGATCGCGTAGTGTTAAATGGACCTGAGGTTCTGAGGGGTACTTTGTTCAATGCGATCGCGGAGTAGTGTATGCGATCGCGTAGGTTTGATTGGTGAAGCAGTGCGATCGCAGTTAAGGGGTCGCGTTCGCATAGGACATTTTGGAGGCCTGGGAAAGTTGAGCTATGCGATCGCAGAGGCTTGGATGCGATCGCATAGAGTAAAATCTGGGCTGACAGAAGGGTTTTAATAAACATTTCATCCGCGAACCAAACCCATTCTTTCCACCATGTTTGAGCAACCTTGAGAGCTTTTGGACGGGAATTGAAGGGGTTTGACGGGAAGTGATTGGAGGTAAGTCCTATGAACTAAATGCATGATTATATTGTGAAATCATCCTTGAAATTCATGAAAATATAGCCAAATTGTAAGAAATTTGGGCTTGAAATTGAAATTCTAAATTTGGGATTTGAGGGGCCATTTGTGGTCCGATTTAAGAGATTTTTGTATGTATATACTCGTGGCGAGATAAGTAACTCGATGACGTAAAACTTTCTGAGTTTCGAGACGTGGGCCCGGGGTTCGGGTTTTGTCAAATTCATTAATTTTTATATTTTTCGAGTGTTTTCGATTGGGTATTGTCTCTTTAGCATAATGCGACATATTCGTTGTGATTTTGAGCAGATTCGTCGCACGAGGAGGCAAATTTGATAGGCAAGGGCATTGCGAGCTAGACTTTGACCATCTTGAGGTGAGTAATGATTTTAAATGATGTCCTGAGGGTTTGAAACCCCGGATTTGCACAACGTAGTGCTATACTAAGTTGAGATACATGCTGTGTGACGAGCGTGAGGTTCAATGCTATGGGGATTGTGACTTGGTCCACCCCTAACGATATTTTACTACATTTTTGATTGAGACATATACGTTATTATTGTGAATTGGGCTAGTTGCCATGCTTGGGGCCTTGTGCTGACCTGTAGAACCCTTAGGGGATTTTTGAATGGTTTTCCTCACTTATTTTGTTAAAGAATTTATATCCTCAATCATGTTTCCAATTGTTTAAGTATGATATGAACTAGGGTTTTGAAATGTTAATCATAAATAGGAAGAGATATGAGGGCTGAGATCCTGACCGTACATTATGCCCGAGAGGCTGTGATTTTTAAATGACTGAGAGGGGTCGAGGACCCAATAGTAAGGATATTTTACATATTATGGATCGGGCTTCACGCCGCAGCAATTACATATTATGGATCGGGCTGCACGCTTCAGCAGATAATATAGATTATACATATTATGGATTGGACTGCACGCCGTCGCAATTACATATTATGGATCGGCCTGCACGCCGCAACAATTACTTATATGGATCGGGTTGCATGCTGCAACAATTATATAGCGCTTGGGCTGAGAGCCCCTCCGGAGTCTACACACCCCCTGTAAGCGTAGTCGACTATTATTATTATGGATCGGGCTGTACGCCACATCGATATACGGATTGGGCTGCACGCCGCAACGGTATATATATTTATTGATTCGGTTATCGCGAGAAGTATATGAATTGAGAACTGAGGACAAGAATTAATAAATGAACTAAAATGCTTGAGGAGCTGATTTATACTGATTATATCTGTTTTACCTGGTTTAAAGAATTTCACATGATTTCCTCATTCACTGTTGCTTAAATGATTTTTACTGTTTTTATATAGAATTGCTTAGTGCCTTTACTTGATTTCATACTGTCAGCCATTATTTTTTACTATTACTCACTGAGTCCGAGTACTTACATTACTCCCTGCACCATGTATGCAGGTACAGGTATTCCTGAGGCATAGAGCGAGCTTTCCTGCCGTTCTGTTTTCATCGGAGATATCGAGGTAGCTGCATGGCGTTTGCAGACCCGATTTCTCCTTCTATCTGCACTTATTATTCCGCATTTTAGACATATTTCTGCATTAGATTGTTGAAACCTTGTATTAGAGGCTCAGTCTTGTGACACCGGATCAGTGGGCTGTTTTACAGAGATTTTTCGTGATTATGGTTTCCGCACATTTCATCTGTTAAATTCATACTTCTATTTATATTAAATTGGTATTAAAACCTGAAAATTGGTATTGAATTATAAAGTAAGAGGTTGTGAGATGTTAGTTGGTCGGGCTTGCCTAGCATTGTGTTGGGCGCCATGACGGCCGGGGTTGGGGTCGTGACACTAAGCGAGTAGCAATATCATGTAGGCAAATTCTCTTATAGTTGGTATTTGAACATATATTCGTCATGCATATTCCTATAGGAATGTTGTCTAGGTGGGCAGTGTGATAAAAACCACAAACAACCAATTAGTTAATCAATTAAGGCCATATAGACATGGTATTTAGATGTGTATTGGTAGAAGCACATCTTAATTACTAATCACGATCCCATAGGCATGGAATCTAATAATTACACTATAATTGCATAAGTTGAGAAAATATTGGAAGGTGTTTCATTCCCATAGGCATGCTATCTAATAATGCATAAAACTAAGCATGTGAAGAACTGAAACATACAGGTTCATATAGAGAGGTTTCTGATAAGTGTGCAGGAATATGACATGTAAAGCGAGTGAAGTGCTTAAGTTCCTATATGCATGATTTCTAAGCAAGTAATAGTATCATATAGGAAGGTTCTCGACTAGGAGGTATTTGAAAACATATTCGTCATTTTTATTCCTATAAGCATGTTGTCTAATCAGGCAGTGTGATAAGAACAACAAACAACCATTTAGTTAATCAATTAAGGCCTTATAGACATGGTATCTAGATGTGTATTGGTGGATGCATATCTTAATTACTTAACACGATCCTATTGGCATGTTACCTAATAATCACACTACAATTGCACGAGTTGAGAAAATAATGAAGGGTGTTTCATTCCTATAGGCATGTTATCTAGTAGTGCATAGAAGTATGCATGGGAAGAAGTGAAACATACAGGTTCCTAATGACATGTTTCTGATAGTGTGCGGGAATAGGAAATGTAAAGAGAGTGAAGGGCTTAAGTTCCTATATGCATGATTTCTATGCGAGCAGCAATATCATATAGGCAGATTCTCTAATAGTTGGTATTTGAACACATATTCGTCATGTATATTCCTATATGCTTATTTTCTAGGCAGGCAGTGTGATAAGAACCATAAACAACCAATTAGTGAACCAATTAAGGCCATATAGAAATGGTATCTAGATGTGTATTGGTAGAAGCACATCTTAATTACTTAACACGATCCTATAGGCATGTTATCTAATAATCAAACTGTAATTACATAAGTTGAGAAAATATTGGAAGGTGTTTCATCCCTATAGGCATGCTATCTAGTAATGCATAAAAGTAAGCATGTGAAGAACTGAAACACACACGTTCATATAGACATGTTTCTGATAAGTGTGCAAGAATAGGATATGTAAAGCGAGTGAAGTGCTTAAGATCCTATATGGCATGATTTCTAAGCGAGTAGCAGTATCATATAAGCAGGTTAAATAATAGTAGGAATTGGAACACTTATTCGTCATGTTTATTCCCATAGGCATGTTTTCTAAGCGGGCAGTGTGATAAGAACAACAAACAACCAATCAATTAATTAAATAAGGCTCTATAGATATGGTATCTAGATGTGTATTGGTTGAAGCACATCTTAATTACTTAACATGATCCTATTGGCATGTTATCTAATAATCACACTGCAATTGCACGAGTTGAGAAAATAATGAAAGGTGTTTCATTCCTATAGGCATGTTATCGATTATTGCAAAGAAGTAAGCATGGGATGAATTGAAACACAAAGGTTCCTAAAGACATGTTTGTGATAGTGTGCGAGAATAGGATATGTAATGAGAGTGAAGTGTTTAAGTTCCTATATGGATGATTTTTAAGCGAGTAGCAGTATCATATAGGTAGGTTCTCTAATATTTGGTATTTGAACACATATTCGTCATGTTTATACCTATATGCATTTTGTGTAGGCGGGCAGTGTGATAAGAACCACAAACAACCAATTAGTAAATCAATTAAGGCCCCTATAGACATGGTATATAGTTGTGTATTGGTGGAAACACATCTTATTTACTTAACACAAACCTATAGGCATGTTATCTAATAATCACACTGCAATTACTTAACACGATTCTATAGGCATGTTATCTAATAATCACACTACAATTGCATGAGTTGATAAAATAATGAAGGGTATCTAATTGAATGTCACGACCCGAATTTCCCACCATCGTGTGTCGTGATGGTACCTACTATCGGAGCTAGGCAATCCAAATATTTAAAACACCTTTCCTGCTTTCTTTCAAACAATATAATAAACGAGATAAAATCTAAGCGGAAGACTTTAAATCTAAAGCAACTGAAAACCAAAAGTGCGGAAGTTTGAACCAAAATGCTACCCAGAGTCTGGTGTCACTAGCTCACGGACTACTACAGAATACTACAATCAATGTCTGAAGGGAAAATACATCATGTTTGTCTGATACAAGATAAACAAACAAAAAAAACATGGAAAGGGACTTCGGCCTGCGAACGCCAGCTAGGCTACCTCGAGAGTCCCTGGACTGAAGATAGCTCCCAGAAGTCCTACTGCTGCGGTCCGTAAGCTGCTCCCTGATCTGTGCACCAAAAATGCACAGAGTGTAGCATCAGCACAACCGACCCCATGTGCTGGTAAGTGCCTGGCCTAACCCCGGCGAAGTAGTGACGAGGCTAGACAGTACCTACCACAATTAACCTGTACAAATATATATACAACAAGTGCAAGAAAACAATAACAAGATAATACAAAGTAAAACTGAGAGGGGACATGCTATCGGGGCGTAACAGATAAAAATGAAATATCAAAAATAAACAGAAGAAACTCCGGTTTCCATGATATATATATATATATATAATACACATAGTGGACGGCATGCCACACGATCCCATAATATCATACATAAGTGGACGGTGTGCCACACGATCCCATAGTATAGTATATAAGTGGACGACGTGCCACCCGATCCCATAATATTATATATAAGTAGACGGCATGCCACAAGATCCCATAATATCATATATAAGTGGACGGCGTGCCACACGATCCCATATTATAATATATAAGTGGACGGCGTGCCACACGATCCCATAATATCATATATAAGTGGACGGCGTGCCACACGATCCCATAATATCATATATAAGTGGACGGCGTGCCACACGATCCCATAATATCATATATAAGTGGACGGCATGCCACACGATCCCATAATATCATATATAAGTGGACGGCGTGCCACACGATCCCATAATATCATATATAAGTGGACGGCGTGCCACACGATCCCATAATATAGTTCATAATATCTGACTTCATATAGTAGACCCCTTCAGGGGAGAATAACAACTCAATACCTTTAACCCGGCAAGGGTACAGCTAACAGCCCAAAATATCCCGACAAGGGAGAATATATATATCAGTCTACACATCCCGGCAAGGGAGTATTCACAACACATTCTCCTTTTAAATCATTCTTCCTCAACCGTTCACATTATATGAAACTTTCAAATAAACAAGGAGCTTGTGACACATTATTCGAATTAAAAAGAATCAAGACTCACGGTCATGCTAGACTCCGGTGCATAGATAACCGTCACCATGCCTATACACCATACTCCACATTAGCAAGTAGCAAATATCATCCTAATCCTATTCCCTCAAGCCAAAGTTAGAACAAACACTTACCTCGAATGCTCCAAACTCAACTCACGCTTCTAGTATAGCTTTACCTCTTGATTCCACCACCAATCCGCTCGAATCTAGTCATAAGTTACTTAATCACATTAATAATTACTAAATGAATCATCCCCAATGCATGATAATAGATTTTTCAAGGTTTTTCCCAAATAGGTCAAAAATACCCCCGGACCCACGTGGTCGAAACTCGAGGTTTGGACCAAAACCCGGTTACTCATTCCCCCATGAATCCAAATATATGATTTCTTTTTAAATCGGACCCCAAATTGAGGTCCAACTTCTCAATTTGTAAAAAACCTAGGTTCTACCCAAAACACCCAATTTTTCCCATGAAAATCTTTGATTTGAAGTTGAAATTATGTTAAAAGATGTTAAGGAATAAAGAAATTAAGTTAGAAATCACTTACCAATCATTTTGGAGAAGAAAAGTTGTTTGGAAAATCGCCTCTTAGGTTTTGGGTTTTTGAAAAGTGAAAAATGACTGAGATTTTCCGAACTTGTATACCTTTATGAGGACCTGGCGTGGACCGCACAAAAATTTGTGTTGCGGCCGCGCCGAGTGGGAGAAAAATTGGTGCTTCTTTGAACCCTTCCAGCGTGGACCGTACTGTTTTGGTGCGCGACCGCGCTGGTTGACCTAAAACCCTAGCACTCAGACTCAGCCACGCGAACCGCACAGAAAGGCATCGTGGCCGCGCGGCTCCAGCGCGGACCGCGCGGAAATGACCGCGGCCGCGCTGGTGTCTGCAACACCTGAACATGCATTTTCTTAAGTCCAAGACCTCCCGGGCCCCATTCAAAACTCACGCGAGCCCTCGGGGCTCCAAACCAAACATGCACACAACCTTAAAAACATCTTACGGACTTACTCGTGCGATCAAATCGCCAAAATAACATCATATACATAGGATCAAGCCTCAAACACATGATTTTTCTTTCTTCAACTTTCATAACTCAAATTCTCCATTTTAAGTCTGAAACACGTTATATGACGTCCGTTTTTAGCCAAACTTTACAGATAGTGCTTAACACTTATTTAAGACTTGTACCGGGCATCAGAACCAAAATACGAGCCCATACCTATATTTTCTAACCCCTTTTTTATTTAAAATTTTCATATCAAATTTCAGAAAAACAATTTCTTTCAAGAATTCATTTCTCGGGCTTGGGACCTCAGAATTTGATTTCGGGCACACGCCCAAGTCCCATATTTTTCTACGGACCCTCTGGGACCGTCGAATCACAGGTTCAAATCCGTTTACCCAAAATGCTGACCGAAGTCAACATTATGCATATTAATACCAAAATTCATCAAATGTTTCACATATTTCACATATTCTAACATAAAAACTTTCCGGCTACGCGCCCGAACTGCGCACGCCAATTGAGGAAACTAAAAGCGAGGTTTTCAGGGCCTCGAAAGTGCGGAACAAGGAAGAACTACGGTGATGACCCTTCGGGTCGTCACATTCTCCACCTCTAAAACAACCGTTCGTCCTCGAACAGACAAAAGAAAGAAGTACCTGAGTCGGGAAATAAACGAGGATAACGGCTCCGCATATCGGACTCGGACTCCCAGGTCGATGCCTCAGGAGGATGACCTCTCCACTGAACACGCACCGAAGGAAAACTCTTCGACCTCAACTGTCGAACCTGCCGGTCTAGAATAGCCACCGGCTCCTCCTCATATGAAAGGTCCTTGTCCAATTGGACAGTGATGAAATCTAACACGTGTGATGGATCTCCGCGATACTTCCGGAGCATAGATACATGAAACACGGGATGCACAACTGACAAGCTAGGTGGCAAGGCAAGTCTATAAGCCACCTCTCCCACACGCTCAAGAATCTCAAATGGACCGATGAACCTAGGGCTGAGCTTCCCCTTCTTCCCAAATCTCATCACGCCCTTCATAGGCGATACACGGATCAATACCCGCTCACCAACCATGAAAGCAACATCTCTGACCTTGCGGTCTGCATAACTCTTCTGTCTGGACTGAGCTGTACGAAGTCTATCCTGAATAATCCTGACCTTGTCCAAGGCCTCCTGAACCAGATCCGTACCCAATAATCGAGCCTCTCTCGGCTCAAACCATCCAACTGGAGACCGACATCGCCTACCATACAACGCCTCATACGGAGCCATCTGAATGCTGGACTGGTAGCTGTTGTTGTAGGCGAACTCTGCTAAAGGCAAAAACTGGTCCCACGAGCCTCCAAAATCAATGACAGGCTCGGAGCATGTCCTTAAGAATCTGAATAGTCCTCTCGGACTGACCGTCCGTCTGGGGATAAAATGTTGTACTCAACTCAACCTGGGTGCCCAACTCTCGCTGAACCGCTCTCCAGCAATGCGAGGTAAACTGCGTACCCCGATCCGAAATGATAAATAGCGGAACCCCATGAAGGCGAACAATCTCCCTAATATAAATCTCGGCTAACCTTTCGGATGAATAGGTGGCTGCAATAGGAACAAAATGCGCCGACTTGGTCAGCCTATCAACAATGACCCAAACTGTATCAAATTTTTTCCAAGTTATCGGGAGTCCAGTAACGAAATCCATCGTAATCCTCTCCCACTTCCACTTGGGAAGTGCAATCCTCTGAAATAGACCACCGAGTCTTTGATGCTCATACTTAACCTGCTGACAATTCAAACACCGAGCCACATGCGCAACGATGTCTTTCTTCATCTTACGCCACCAATAGTGCTACCTCAGATCCTGATACATCTTCGCGGTGTTCGAGTGAATAGAATACCGAGAACTGTGGGCTTCCGCTAAGATCAACTCTCGAATCCCATCAACATTGGGCACACAAACTCGCCCCTGCAATCTTAATACACCATCATCATCTAAGGTTACTTTCTTGGCACCTCCACACTGCACCGTGTCTCTCAAGACACACAAATGGAGATCCTCAAACTACCGCTCGCGAATACGCTTTAATAGTGAGGAATGAGCAACCGTGCAAACTAACACTCTGCTAGGCTCAGAAATATCCAACCTCACAAGATAATTGGCCAAGGCCTGAACATCCAAAGCAAGCGATCTCTGGCTGACTGGAATATAAGGAAGACCCATGCTGGCGGACTTCCTGCTTAATGCATCGGCCACCACGTTGGCCTTCCCCAGGTGGTATAAGATAGTAACATCATAATCTTTTAGCAACTCTAACCACCTCCTCTGCCTCAAATTCAACTATTTCTGCTTGAACAGATACTGAAGACTCTTGTGATCAGTGTAAACCTCACACGTCACGCCATATAAGTAATGCCTCCAGATCTTCAGGGCATGAACAATGGCTGCCAACTCGAGATCATGAACCGGACAATTCTTCTCGTGGATCTTCAACTGCCTCGAAGCATAACCAATGACTTTGCCTTCCTGCATCAACACTGCACCAAGCCCAATACGAGACGCATCACAATAGACCGTATATGGCCCTGAACCTGCGGGCAAAACCAATACTGGTGTCGTAGTCAGAGCCGTCTTGAGCTTCTGAAAGCTCGCCTCACACTCGTCCGACCACCTGAACTGGACACCCTTCTAGGTCAATCTGGTCATAGGGGCGGCTATGGGTGAAAACCCCTCCACGAACCGACGGTAGTAACCTGCTAACCCCAGGAAACTCTGAATATCCGTAGCTGAAGCTGGTCGAGGACAGTTCTTGACTGCCTCTATATTCTTCGGGTCTACCTGAATACCTGCTGCTGATACGACATGACCCAGGAATGCAACCGAACTCAACCAAAACTCACACTTTGAGAACTTAGCATACAACTGACTATCCTTTAGGGTCTAAAGGACCACTTTGAGGTACTGCTCATGCTCCTCATGACTGCAGGAGTATATAAGAATATCGTCAATGAATACTATCACGAACAAGTCCAAATAAGGTCTGAACACTAGGTTCATCAACTCCATGAACGCTGCTGGGGCATTAGTCAATCCAAATGACATGACCAAAAACTCATAGTGCCCATACCGAGTGCGAAATGCTGTCTTAGGGACATCAAACGCCCTAATCCTCAACTGGTGGTAGCCCGATCTCAAACCTATCTTTGAAAATAACTTCGCACCCTAAAGCTGGTCGAATAAATCGTCGATCCTCGGTAGTGGATACTTATTCTTAATTGTAACCTTGTTCAATTGCCGGTAATCGATGCACATTCTCATCGAACCATCCTTTTTCTTAACAAACAACACCGGCGCACCCCAAGGCGAAACACTGGGTCTAATGAAACCTTTCTCAAGCAAATCATGCAGCTGTTCCTTTAACTCTTCAACTCCGGCGGGGCCATACGATATGGCAGGATAGAAATGGGTTGAGTGCCCGGAGCCAAATCAATACAAAAGTCGATATCCCTATCGGGCGACATACCCGGCAAATCTGAAGGGAAAACCTCAGGAAACTCCCGAACAACGGGCACAGAATCAATAGAAGGGGCATCCGCGCTAGAATCGCGAACATACGCCAAGTAGGCCAAACATCCCTTCTCGACCATACGACGAGCTTTCACATATGAGATAACACTGCAGGTACAATGACCAGAAGTCCCTCTCCACTCTAAGCGGGGTAAATCCGGTAAGGCTAAGGTTACGGTCTTGGCATGGTAATCCAAGATAGCATGCTATGGGGATAACCAATCCATCCCCAATATAACATCGAAGTCAACCATGTCCAAGAGCAACAAGTCAACACGGGTCTCAAGACCCCTGAATACCACAACACATGAATGATGAACCCGGTCCACCACTATAGAATTCCCCACTGGCGTAGACATATATACAGGAATACTCAAGGCCTCACTAGGCATAACCAAATAGGGTGCAAAATAGGACGACACATATGAATATGCAGATCCGGGATCAAATAGCACAGAAGCATCCCTATCACAGACTAGAATAGTACCTGTAATCACAACATCTGATGACTCAGCCTCTGGCCTGGCTGGTAAGGCATAACAACGGGGCTGGGACCCACCTCCCTGAATTATATCCCTGGGACGATCTGCTCCTGGCTGACCCCTACCTCTAGCGGTCTGAGCTGCACCTCTAAGACCTCTACCTCTACCTCTATGTCCTCTACCCCCGCCTCTAGCTGGATGGGCAGGTTGTGGGGCAACTAGTGCCTGGATCATTGGGCGAGGACCCTGCTGCTGCGAGCTGCTGGAAGCTCGAGGGCAATATCTGGCAATGTGACTCACATCGTCGCAAGTATAACAAGCCCTCGGTTGCTGAGAATAACGAAGTGGTGGTGCACTGATAGGTGCTGATGGTAAACTAAAGAGCTGCTGGTCAGAATACTGCGGCTGAGAACCACGACCACCTGGTGTACCATGAGAAGCCTGGAGAGCTGACTGAAAGGGCCTCGAAGGATGGCCTCTACCATAAGAATCCCTACCTCCAGACGAGGTACCACTGAATCTACCAGAATGATGGGGCCTCTTATCAGACCCATGACCACCTCCCTGAGCAAGTGCCATCTCTATCCGGCGGGCACCATCTGCCGCCTCCTGAAATGAAATCTCACTACCGGCACTCATGGCCATCTGAACACGGATCGGCTGGGCCAACCCATCAATAAACATCCGCACCCTCTCTCTCTCGGTGGGGAGTATCACAATGGCATGACGAGCAAGATCAATGAACCGGGTCTCATACTGGGTGACCGTCATAGGACCCTGCTAGAGACGCTCAAACTGCCTGCGAAGAGCATCTCGCTGAGTAACTGGAAGGAACTTCCCCAGAAATAACTCTGAAAACTGATCCCAGGTCAATGATGGTGACCTTGCTGTCCTGGCTAAACAGAAATCCCTCCACCAAGTCTTGGCGGATCCTACCAGGCGAAAAGTGGCGAAGTCGACCCCATTGGTCTCTACAATGCCCATAGTCCGTAGAACCTCATGACAGCTAAATATGAAATCCTGAGCATCCTCTGAGGGAGTGCCACTATATGTAGTAGTGAAGAGCTTGGTAAAACGATCAAGCCTCCACAAAGCATCTGCAGACATAGTCGCACCATAACTGGACTGAGCCGCAATACCTGGCTGGGCTGCCACGGTTGGCTGAACTACCACGGCTGGCTGAACTGCTGGAACCTGAGCCTGAGGAGCTACCGACTCTGGAGTACGAGTATCGGGAGTCTGAACTCCTCCTCCATCATGAGATGTGGCTGGAGCTACGGGAAGCAAACCTGCTCTAGAAATGCCCTCCATAAAGCCTACCAGTCAGACCAAAGCGTCATGTAGCACTGGAGTGGCTATGAAACCCTCTGGGACCTGAGCTGGGCCCACTAGAACAGCTGAGGCCGGAACCTCCTCCTCAAAATCGACCTGAGGCTTCGTCGCTGGAAATGTTGCTCGGGGCTGAGCTCTACCCCGGCCTCGCCCTATGCCCCTAATAGGGGTTGCTGCTAGGGGCTCAGGCTGTTGCACGGTGGAAGAGGAAGCACGTGTCCTCGCCATCTGCGAAAGAACAGAGTGGAAAGACAATCAATACTCGAGAAACAGAATCGCACGACAAGAATGAACAAGGTGAAGTTTTCCTAACTCAGTAGCCTCTACGAGATAAATACAGACGTCTCCGAATCGATCCCTTAGACTACTGAGCTTGTCCGTGAGTTGTGAGACCTAAGTAACCTAGTGCTCTGATACCAACTTGTCACGACCCGGATTTCCCACCATCGGGTGTCGTGATGGCGCCTACTATTGGAGCTAGGCAAGCCAAATATTTAAAACACCTTTCCTGCTTTCTTTCAAACAATATAATAAACGAGACAAAATCTAAGCGGAAGACTTTAAATCTAAAGCAACTGAAAACCAAAAGTGTGGAAGTTTGAACCATAATGCTACCCAGAGTCTGGTGTCACTAGCTCACGGACTACTACAAAATACTACAATCAATGTCTAAAGGGAAAATACATCATGTTTGTCTGATACAAGATAAACAAACAAAAAAAACATGGAAAGGGACTTCGGCCTGCGAACGCCAGCTAGGCTACCTCGAGAGTCCCTGGACTGAAGATAGCTCCCAGAAGTCCTACTGCTGCGGTCCGTAAGCTGCTCCCTGATCTGTGCACCAAAAATGCACAGAGTGTAGCATCAGCACAACCGACCCCATGTGCTGGTAAGTGCCTGGCCTAACCCCGGCGAAGTAGTGACGAGGCTAGACAGTACCTACCACAATTAACCTGTACAGATATATATACAACAAGTGCAAGAAAACAATAACAAGATAATACAAAGTAAAACTGAGAGGGGACATGTTATCGGGGAGTAACAGATAAAAATGAAATATCGGAAATAAACAGAAGAAATTCCGATTTCGATGATATATATATATATATATATACATAGTGGACGGCGTGCCACACAATCCCATAATATCATACATAAGTGGACGGCGTGCCACATGATCCCATAGTATAGGATATGTGTGGACGGCGTGCCACACGATCCCATAATATTATATATAAGTGGACGGTGTGCCACACGATCCCATAATATCATATATAAGTGGACGGCGTGCCACATGATCCCATAGTATAGTATATAAGTGGACGGCATGCCACACGATCCCATAGTATAGGATATGTGTTGACGGCGTGCCACACGATCCCATAATATTATATATAAGTGGACGGCGTGCCACACGATCCCATAATATCATATATAAGTGGACGGCGTGCCACATGATCCCATAATATCATATATAAGTGGACGGCGTGCCACACGATCCCATAATATCATATATAAGTGGACGACGTGCCACACGATCCCATAATATCATATATAAGTGGTCGGCATGCCACACGATCCCATACTATTATATATAAGTGGACGGCATGCCACACGATCCCATAATATCATATATAAGTGGACGACATGCCACACGATCCCATAATATCATATATAAGTGGACGGCGTGCCACACGATCCCATAGTATAGTATATAAAGGTACGACATGCCACACGATCCCAAAATATTATATATAAGTGGACGGCATTCCACACGATCCCATAATATCATATATAAGTGGACGGCGTGCCACATGATCCCATAGTATAGTATATATGTGGTCGGCGTGCCACACAATCCCATACTATTATATATAAGTGGACGGCGTGCCACACGATCCCATAATATCATATATAAGTGGACGGCGTGCCACACGATCCCATAATATCATATATAAGTGGACGGCGTGCCACACGATCCCATAATATCATATATAAGTGGACGGCGTGCCACATGATCCCATAATATCATATATAAGTGGACGGCGTGCCACACGATCCCATAATATCATATATAAGTGGTCGGCATGCCACACGATCCCATACTATTATATATAAGTGGACGACGTGCCACACGATCCCATAATATCATATATAAGTGGACGACATGCCACACGATCCCATAATATCATATATAAGTGGACGACGTGCCACACGATCCCATAGTATAGTATATAAGTGGACGACATGCCACACGATCCCATAATATCATATATAAGTGGACGGCATGCCACACGATCCCATAATATCATATATAAGTGGACGGCGTGCCACACGATCCCATAATATCATATATAAGTGGACGGCGTGCCACACGATCCCATAATATCATATATAAGTGGACGGCGTGCCACACGATCCCATAATATCATATATAAGTGGACGACGTGCCACACGATCCCATAATATCATATATAAGTGGACGACGTGCCACACGATCCCATAATATCATATATAAGTGGACGGCGTGCCACACGATCCCATAATATCATATATAAGTGGACGGCGTGCCACACGATCCCATAATATCATATATAAGTGGACGGCGTGCCACACGATCCCATAATATCATATATAAGTGGACGGCGTGCCACACGATCCCATAATATCATATATAAGTGGACGGCGTGCCACACGATCCCATAATATAGTATATAAGTGGACGGCGTGCCACACGATCCCATAATATCATATATAAGTGGACGGCATGCCACACGATCCCATAATATCATATATAAGTGGACGACGTGCCACACGATCCCATAATATCATATATAAGTGGACGGCGTGCCACACGATCCCATAATATCATATATAAGTGGACGGCATGCCACACGATCCCATAATATCATATATAAGTGGACGGCGTGCCACAGGATCCCATAATATCATATATAAGTGGACGGCGTGCCACACGATCCCATAATATCATATATAAGTGGACGGCGTGCCACACGATCCTATAATATCATATATAAGTGGACGACGTGCCACACGATCCCATAATATCATATATAAGTGGACGGCATGCCACACGATCCCATAATATCATATATAAGTGGACGACATGCCACACGATCCCATAATATCATATATAAGTGGACGGCGTGCCACACGATCCCATAGTATAGTATATAAAGGGACGGCGTGCCACACGATCCCATAATATCATATATAAGTGGACGGTGTGCCACACGATCCCATAATATCATATATAAGTGGACAGCGTGCCACACGATCCCATAATATCATATATAAGTGGACGGCGTGCCACACGATCCCATAATATCATATATAAGTGGACGGCATGCCACACGATCCCATAATATCATATATAAGTGGACGGCGTGCCACACGATCCCATAATATCATATATAAGTGGACGGCGTGCCACACGATCCCATAATATCATATATAAGTGGACGGCGTGCCACACGATCCCATAATATCATATATAAGTGGACGGCGTGCCACACGATCCCATAATATAGTTCATAATATCTGACTTCATATAGTAGACCCCTTCAGGGGAGAATAACAACTCAATACCACACGATCCCATAATATCATATATAAGTGGACGGCGTGCCACACGATCCCATAATATCATATATAAGTGGACGGCGTGCCACACGATCCCATAATATCATATATAAGTGGACGGCGTGCCACACGATCCCATAATATCATATATAAGTGGACGGCGTGCCACACGATCCCATAATATCATATATAAGTGGACGGCGTGCCACACGATCCCATAATATTATATATAAGTGGACGGCGTGCCACACGATCCCATAATATCATATATAAGTGGACGGCGTGCCACACGATCCCATAATATCATATATAAGTGGACGGCGTGCCACACGATCCCATAATATCATATATAAGTGGACGGCGTGCCACACGATCCCATAATATCATATATAAGTGGACGACGTGCCACACGATCCCATAATATCATATATAAGTGGACGGCGTGCCACACGATCCCATAATATCATATATAAGTGGACGGCGTGCCACACGATCCCATAATATCATATATAAGTGGACGGCGTGCCACACGATCCCATAATATCATATATAAGTGGACGGCGTGCCACACGATCCCATAATATCATATATAAGTGGACGGCGTGCCACACGATCCCATAATATCATATATAAGTGGACGGCGTGCCACACGATCCCATAATATCATATATAAGTGGACGGCGTGCCACACGATCCCATAATATCATATATAAGTGGACGGCGTACCCCGGCGAAGTAGTGACGAGGCTAGACAGTACCTACCACAATTAACCTGTACAGATATATATACAACAAGTGCAAGAAAACAATAACAAGATAATACAAAGTAAAACTGGGAGGGGACATGCTATCGGGGAGTAACAGATAAAAATGAAATATCGGAAATAAGCAGAAGAGACTCCGGTTCCCATGATATATATAAGTGGACGGCGTGCCACACGATCCCATAATATTATATTTAAGTGGACGGCGTGCCACACGATCCCCTAATATCATATATAAGTGGACGGCGTGCCACACGATCCCATGATATCATATATAAGTAGACGACGTGCCACACGATCCCATAATATTATATATAAGTGGACGGCGTGCCACACGATCCCATAATATCATATATAAGTGGACGGCGTGCCACACGATCCCATAATATCATATATAAGTGGACGGCGTGCCACACGATCCCATAATATCATATATAAGTGGACGGCGTGCCACACGATCCCATAATATCATATATAAGTGGACGACGTGCCACACGATCCCATAATATCATATATAAGTGGACGGCGTGCCACACGATCCCATAATATCATATATAAGTGGACGGCGTGCCACACGATCCCATAATATCATATATAAGTGGACGGCGTGCCACACGATCCCATAATATCATATATAAGTGGACGGCGTGCCACACGATCCCATAATATCATATATAAGTGGACGGCGTGCCACACGATCCCATAATATCATATATAAGTGGACGGCGTGCCACACGATCCCATAATATCATATATAAGTGGACGGCGTGCCACACGATCCCATAATATCATATATAAGTGGACGGCGTGCCACACGATCCCATAATATCATATATAAGTGGACGGCGTGCCACACGATCCCATAATATCATATATAAGTGGACGGCGTGCCACACGATCCCATAATATCATATATAAGTGGACGGCGTGCCACACGATCCCATAATAGGAATCAAGACTCACGGTTATGCTAGACTCCGGTGCATAGATAACCGTCACCATGCCTATACACCGTACTCCACATTAGCAAGTAGCAAATATCATCCTAATCTTATTCCCTCAAGCCAATGTTAGAACAAACACTTACCTCGAATGCTCCAAACTCAACTCACGCTTCTAGTATAGCTTTACCTCTTGATTCCACCACCAATACGCTCGAATCTAGTCACAAGTTACTTAATCACATTAATAATTACTAAATGAATCATCCCCAATGCATGATAATAGATTTTCAAGGTTTTTCCCAAAAAGGTAAAAAATACCCCCGGACCCACGTGGTCGAAACTCGAGGTTCGGACCAAAACCCGGTTACTCATTCCCCCATGAATTCAAATATATGATTTGTTTTTAAATCGGACCCCAAATTGAGGTCCAACTTCTCAATTTGTAGAAAACCTAGGTTCTACCCAAAACACCCAATTTTTCCCATGAAAATCTTTGATTTGAAGTTGAAATTATGTTAAAAGATGTTAAGGAATAAAGAAATTAAGTTAGAAATCACTTACCAATCGTTTTGGAGAAGAAAAGTTGTTTGGCAAATCGTCTCTTAGGTTTAGGGTTTTTGAAAATTGAAAAATGAATGAGATTTTCCGAACTTGTATACCTTTCTGAGGACCTAGCGCGGACCGCACAAAAATGTGTTGCGGCCGCGCCGAGTGGGAGTAAAATTGGGGCTTCTCTGAACCCTTCCAGCGCAGACCGCACTGTTTTGGTGCGCGACCGCGCTTGTTGGCCTGAAAACCTACCCCTCAGACTCAGCCACGCGAACTGCACAGAAAGGCATCGCGGCCGCGCGGCTCCAACGCGGACCGCGCGGAAATGACCGCGGCCGCGCTGGTGTCTGCAACACCTGAACCTGCATTTTCTTAAGTCCAAGACCTCCCGGGCCCCATTCAAAACTCACCCGAGCCCTCGGGGCTCCAAACCAAACATGCACACAACCTTAAAAGCATCTTACGGACTTACTCGTGCGATCAAATTGCCAAAATAACATCATATACATAGGATCAAGCCTCAAACACATGATTTTTCTTTCTTCAACTTTCATAACTCAAATTCTCCATTTTTAGTCCGAAACACGTCATATGATGTCCGTTTTTAGCCAAACTTTACATATAGTGTTTAACACATATTTAAGACTTGTACCGGGCGTCGGAACCAAAATACGAGCCCGATACCTATATTTTCTAACCCCTTCTTCATTTCAAATTTTCATATCAAATTTCTGAAAAACAATTTCTTTCAAGAATTCATTTCTCGGGCTTGGGACCTCAGAATTTGATTCCGGGCACACGCCCAAGTCCCATATTTTTCTACGGACCCTCCGGGACCGTCGAATCACAGGTCCATGTCCGTTTACCCAAAATGTTGACCGAAGTCAACATTATGTATATTAATACCAAAATTCATCAAATGTTTCACATAATTCACATATTCTAACATAAAAACTTTCCGGCTACGCACCCGAACTTCGCACGCCAATCGAGGCAACTAAAAGTGAGGTTTGCAAGGCCTCGAAAGCGCAGAACAAGGAAGAACTACGGTGATGACCCTTCGGGTCGTCACAGTGAAACACACAGGTTCGTAAAGACATGTTTCTGAAAGTGTGCGGGAATAGGACATGTAAAGAGAGTGAAGTACTTAAGTTCATATATGCATGATTTCTAAGCGAGTAGAAGTATCATATAGGCAGGTTCTCTAATAGTTGGTATTTGAACACATATTCATCATGTTTATTCATATAGGCATGTTGTCTAGGTGGGCAGTGTGATAAGAAGCACAAACAACCAATTAATTAATCAATTAAGGCCCTATAGACATGGTATCTCGTTCTGTATTAGTGGAAACATATCTTAATTACTTAACACGAACCTATAGGCATTTTATCTAATAATCACACTGCAATTGCACAAGTTGAGAAATAATGAAGGGTGTTTCATTCCTATAGGCTTTCTATCATATAGTACATAGGAGTAAGCATGGGAAGAAGTGAAACACAGAGGTTCGTATAGACACGTTTCTGATAGTGCGCGGGAATAGAACATGAAAAGCGAGTGAAGTGCTTAAGATCCTATATGGCATGATTTCTAAGCGAATAGCAATATCATATAAGAAGGAATTGGAACACATATTCATCATGTTTATTCCCATAGGTATGTTTTCCAAGCGATCAGTGTGATAAGAACAACAAACAACCAATTAGTTAATCAATTATGGCGCTATAGACATGGTATATAGATGTGTATTGGTGGAAGCGTATCTTAATTACATAACACGATCCTGTAGGCATGTTATCTAATAATTACAGTGTAATTGCATAAGTTGAGAAAATAATGAAGGGTGTTTTATTCCTATATTTATGCTATCTAATATTGCATAGATGTAAGCATGTGAAGAACTGAAACACAATGGTTCGTATAGACACGTTTCTGATAGTGTGCGGGAATCGGACATGTAAAGCGAGTGAAGTGCTTAAGTTCCTATATGCATAATATCTAAGTGAGTAGCAGTATCATACAGACAGGTTCTCTAATAGTTGGTATTGGAACACATATTCATCATGTTTAGTCCTATAGGCGTATTGTGTAGATGGGTTGTGTGATAAGAACAACAAATAGCCAATTAGTTGAGAAAATATTGAAGGGTGTTTCATTATAATAGGCATGCTATCTAATAGTGCATAGAAGTAATCATGTGAAGAAGTGAAACACACAGGTTCGTATAGACATGTTTTTGATATTGTGCGGGAATAGGACATATAAAGCGAGTGAAGTGCTTAATTTCCTATATGCATAATTTTTATTAGTGTATAGAAATAAAGAACGTCAAACATATAGCAAACAATCTATTAAACCCTTTGGACAGGTTCTCTATCCATTCATGTGATATTTAGAACACCCCAGCCCCCTTTTTCACTAATTTCCTCGTCATTCAGTTTTACAAGTTGTTACAGACCACATTGAATAATTACAAGCCCTATTACAAATATAGAATAACCCAGTAACACATTTGGGACTTCAAGTAAGCTTAGAACTTCACGCGGACAGTAGGCCCAAACTCCAGGTGCAGACAGAGTACTTCAAACCTCCAGTACCAAAAAGAGGCCCAACATACCAGGCCTAACGAACTGCCTTACTTACCCGTTTGAATACCAAACTAGCCTTAATAATACGGTGACAAACCATATGCTAGATCAATTAATCAACTTTGAAATCTAAGAACCTAACCTTTAAGGCTGTAAGGAATAGAGGCTTCTAAACTAGAGGCATACAAAAAATATTACCCAAAAGTCTCAACAAGCATATGTAGCATACACATGTTATACTTCCTAGAAAACAGATTAAGAGATAGTGCACCAATGTCAAGTAGAGTTTCCAAATAAAAAATGGTCCAGAATTAATTGAAAGGTACTTTACACCCAGGAGTCTTAGTCATGGCGGTCCAATAGAGTCATAGTCAGGAGAACAACGATAACAAAAAGATAGCATGCATGATCCACAACGACTTAACATGTTGAGTATACGTAAGAATTCCATAATCTAAAGAAGTCATGATAGCAAGATATTTGACTTAAACTAATGGAAAATGTAGAATCTAGGGCTTATGCCAGTTGACAATGCACAATAGAAGAGGCTAAGTATATTGGAGTTCAATTAGATGTTTTAGGCCGATCCTAATGAATGCATGATTGAACAAACTTCCTAGTAAAGTTCTCAATAACATGTTAAGACATTAAGATAGTAATTGGCGCATAATGTTCATATAAGCATATAGTGGGAAAAAATACTGGAGTGTACCAATACGTGATTAAAACAACAAATCAACTATCTAAAGATACACAAGATCATCCAAGCTAGATATAACAAGCATGTATTGAAGTTAGAATCTAGACTGATTGTGACACTAGTGAATTCAGGATTGCAAAATAACTTCAAAGAAAGTAGCATTACAAACGAAAATAACACACTATTAAGGTCATATTGGTTCACAAAGATTAAACAACCAAGAACATATAGAGCACTGAACACAAGCAGAGAAGAAATAAGATTGCAAGAATTGAGGTACCATAATTATTCAAAACAAAGCGAAGATACAAACTAAAGCTAATCATCGAGTATCAGTAGAGACAGAGCAGAATAAACAGGTTTAAGAGAACTAGAAGCCATTTAAGCTAAACACATATGATAAACGTATATCATAATTAGAAACTAGGTAAATTGAGATGTTAAAAGTATTGATTCACAAGAATACTTCAGAACAAATAATGCCACAAAACAAGTTGAAGTAGTAGAATATGGATTCGCATAAGTCTCAGTGGTACAAAACATGAGTACCAACGAAATAGAATGAATTTTTTAAGTCCAAGAGACTTAACAATTGCAAATTAACGAGCAAAATAAGAAGAACGATCTCAGCAGTATCACAAATAATAGTAGCAAAAGAGCAACAAAACCCCAAAATCCTAGTACGTCAAAGTTCTCAAGAGTTTCAAGTGAATCCCGAGCAGTACTCACACTAGGGAGGTTGATAAAGCAAATTCTGGTGGCCTTGGCTTTCAGCCGGCCAAGGTCTCAAGTTTAGAATAGTAGAATGAGTAATAGTGAGATAGAATAGCAATAGTTAAGGTCTGTTAGGGGAAACAGGAAAGGGGGGTTTATATAGTGACAGATTAGGATAATCAAATATGGAAAACAATCAATTAAGCACAAATAAGGAAATAAAATATTACTTGCAATCAGTAACCGAGTCGGTAAAGGGATAAAGGGAATTCCAAACCCTATTTAGGGTTCAATATTTGAAATTAGTCTGCTTGTGTAAGAAATCAACTCTTTTTCCATGTATATGGATGGGATATTGTCCAGATCTTAGAGATCAAAATTGAACGGTCCCGATTCTGAGAGACGGTACTTGCCAACTTTAGGAAAATACTAAGTAACACCATTATTGCACAAATAATGTTGCAATAACACAAATAAAGAAGGTGAATCATAAGGAGATTCCATTGTCTAGCCGGAATAGGAGAATGATTAGAGATGATGCAGCTAGGCTTTTTTAGGGGGAGGGGATAGGGAGTTTTTGAGGGCGGCAGATATGGGAATCTCTAGGGTTTAATAGGGAAGGATATAAGGAGACGGGTAGGGCTGTTGTGGGCCATTGATCATTTAAGATCAATGGCCAGGATCGAAGAGGAAGCAGGGATGGTTATTAATGGGCAAGGACTGGGTTAAGTTGAAGGGGCATTTGGGTTGGGCTGCTGAGAGGTAATATGAGATGGGCTAGGTATTTGGGCCTAATCGTTTGACTGAAATTGATTCAAAATTGGGCTAAAAATTAACTACAGGAAATTCATAAAAAATAAATTATAGAAGATGACTAATAAATAATAAAAATATTATTTATTAAGTGAAATGGTTGAAAATAATAGCTTAACATTATAAAAATATAAAATACTATTTTAGCGTAAATAATATAATAAATGCAATTATTATAGAATATAGGCTATTATTATAACTAATGTAGATAGAATAGAGAAAATGCAAATATAATTATGTGAAAATGAGATGACATATTAAAAAATAAATGTGGGTATAAAATGATAAATTTGTATGATTAAATCATCCAAAAATAATTTAAAGGGATAATTAATCAAATTAAATGCAAGAAAATAAATTTTAAAGATTTAAAAATATAGAAAATTATACAAAAAACTTATATGACCCTTGTAAAATTATAGAGAGTGCAAAATGATATTCTAAAAGTATATAGAATACTTTATAAAGCATGAGGGCAAAATTAAGTATCAATACCTGCAACTTGGTAAGAGATGGAAAAGTCAGGACTTAGCACATTTTATATCATTTTTCAATCCTAAACTCCGTAAAGGCTATTTTGTGAGAGCTTTTTCTTCCCAAATTTATTGGTAAGGATATTTAACTAATTTTCAATGAATTTCAAGAACTTTTTATGAATTTTCCATATCAAATCTATGAATTTCAAGATAGAAATTAGGGATTTTGGGTAGAATTTAGGCTTTTGTAAAATTCAGATTGAGACATCAAATTGAGGCTGAATTTCGAAATAAATCATAAAACCGAGCTCGGGGTAAATGGATAATCGGGATTTAGTCTGAATCTCAGGTTTCGACCAAGTAGGCCCTACGTTGACACTTTTTTAGACTTTTTCAAATATGATCAAAATTCAATATTTTTCATTTGTGGGTAGTTTCTAATGCTTATTTTGCATTGCCTGAACAATATTTGGCTAAATTCGATTGATATGGAGTCTTATTCTAATGAAAAAAGGCTTGTTTAATTATTGATTTCATTCTGTAAGGAGTTAAGTGTCACGACCCCAAATACCTGGTCGTGATCGCGCCTATCACATTACTAGGCAAGCCAACTCAAATATTTATCACAACCCTTTTTCTTTTATAAAGCCATTTTTCTAACACGGGTTTAAATACCAATTTTTATAAGAAGTGTTTAAAACGATTAAAATTGTGCGGAAATCAATAAAACATAAGACAACACAGCCCAAACATATGGTGTCACGAGTCTAGAGCCTCTAACATATACAAATCTGATTGTCTGATACAAAACAAGTCTAAAATGCGGAAAAAACAAGGATAGAGGAAGAAACCAACGATGCGGATGCCATGCAGCTACCTTGCAATCTCCGACAAACTCTCGATAAGCTGAGGACCCTCACTCTGCCGCTAGGGCACCTGGATCTGCACACAAGGTGCAGGGAGTAATGTGAGTACGCTAGCTCAGTAAGTAACTAAAGTAAATAAGGTTTGAAAGCAGTGACGAGCAGTTAAAAAATCGTATAAATGAATAAACAAGAGGATAACAGATCAAACTCCACAGTTTGAAACCAGTTTCGTCGTAAAATCATCAATTTCAGTTTAAATACTTGAAATCGTATACTTAGCAATTTTTCCAACAGAGACTTATTTAAAGGAAGAGTGAAATAAGTAAAAATATCATAACTTGGCCCCTCGGGCAAGGCATCACTCAGAATATGGACTCTCGGGCAGCTTCTAAGTCACTCGTGACTCAGCTCTCATCACTCAGTACACAATCTCAGCACTTAGGCTTATGAATATCTCATCATAATAAAAATAATCATAGTAACTGTTGTGACGTGCAGCCCGATCCATAATGTATAATCGACTACGCTCACTGGGGGTGTACAGACTCCGGAGTGGCTCCTATAGCCCAAGCATCATATCGCTGCGGCGCGCAGCCCTATCCAATATATATCTTGGTGTGGCGTGCAGCCCGATCCATATAAGTATTGCTGCGGCGTGCAGCCTGATCCATATTCCATATATATATAAATATCCTCACCATTAGGTTCTGAACCTCCCTCAGTCATTAACCTCACAGCCTCTCGGGAACAATAGTAAAAGTTAGGGAACTCAGTCTAAACAGTCCTCACATTTAGAAGTAGAGTGATAAAACCAGTTTTAAACCATAAACAGATAAAACATGACTGAGGATATGCTTTCAACAAGTAGAGTGAGGAAAAATAGTAAAAATGCCCCTAAGGGTCTCAACATGTCGGCACAAAGTCCCAAACATGGAATACAACCCATAATATAGTATAAATGACTAAAATACAGAATATGTCACGTCCCAAACCGATGGGCCACGACGGGTGCCTGAGTCCTACCAGTCAAACACCCCAAATGGGCGTCTAGGATATGAACCTGTATAATGTCTACTGCATTACAAAATTGACATACGTGAAGGAAACCTGCGATCAAGGCATATGTACGTATACATACAGAATACAGTGGCGAGCCGGCAAGGCTGCTATAGACAATTATACATCAAAAACTGAAAGCCGACAAGGCCGCATACAACCCAACTAGACATACTGTCTACAGACCTCTAGCAGAAACATAACTGTACAAAGACGGGACTAAGCCATATCATTCCCATATACATATATATGTACAAACGTATTGTACCATTATCAAAAGCAGCTACGCATCAAATGGAGCATGCCAACTCTTGCTGATAAGGGATCCTAAGAAGGGGGACCGTCAGCTTGCCTGCCTGCACCTGTGGGCATGAAACGCAGGGCCCGTGAAATAGGGCATCAGTACGAAAAATGTACTGAGTATGTAAGTCATGAAAATAAGTACATAAAAGACAGATGAAGATAGAATACAGAAATACCTTTAAATCTGAATAACTTTTTAAATTTTGAAACGTTCAAAATATCATGCACATGCATATAAATGTCATGCCATGCATAGGTATAGGTATACATAATATCGTCAATCCACTTAGGGCATCTCATCATATCGTCTCGGCCACTGTGGGCAACATCATCGACATATACCAGCTTATCAGGTGGTGGTGCGTATATAACGCCATAACCTCTTCCCATATCACATAAAAATATACATACATATATATATATGCCTATATAACGCAGTTTGAATAATATTTATATATACGCATATATAACATCATATTTCAGCCACTGTGGGCAACATCATCATCATATACCAGCTAATCAGGTGATGGTGCGTATATAACACCGTAACCTTTTCCCATATCCCATATACACATATGTGTATATATACGCGTATATAACTCCATCTGGTCATGGGTCTATTCACATACATAAATGAGTGAAATGCATGAAAAATACATAATAATCTCGATATTCCTTCCGGATAAACTTTTCCAATGGTGTATTATTCTGAGACCTATGAACAGAAAATAATAATAATTCTCATAGGGAATTAAGAATATAGACACCTCTATTATTTCTATGAATAGAGTAATTTATAGAAAACTATGAATTTGCTCATTTCATCAGTATAGTTTTGACCATGCCAAAAGAAGGGGGGGGGGGGACTTAACATACCTATTCCCGAAATTATTTGAGCGGAATGAAGCTTCTACTTCCGTGAAATGTGTTGAACAAAATTTGTGGTGGCTTCTTTTGAAATTTCAGTCGAAATTCTTGAATTGGCTAAGTAATTGAATTGTTTGGACAAAATATTTATTGTTTTCCAAATGTTTGATTTCAAGCCAAGCTAATTTTGGCAAGAATGGATGGAAAGTTTTCTGTTTCTATGCTATTTGTTTCAAACTGAAAGCAGATTATTGCTTTAGGTTCTTTTGACAATAAATGACATTAAGCCTTCATGGATAATGGTTAAGGCTTACAAGATTCAAGTCTTATTTAAGGCTTTAAGTTATGGACTTTTTAAACTTGAGACACATATACATATATTCATTAGTCATTCTTTCCAATTAGTGGCCTTGTGCCACGTTTTTTTTTTCTGTAATTGATTAAATTTTGTCTGCTTATTAGTTAACTGGGTAATGTTCAGTTACCTAGTAATTTATCAATTACCCGCATAATTTAAAAATTTCCCCAAATTACTTAAAATTTAGATTATTTTTAAAATACTTCATATATATTTTATATATTATACTACCATGGTCATATGGTACCTTGCATGGTACTAGTTCATAAATATCAGGTATTATCGCTCGACCCGTATTTTATTCCAAATTGACCACTTTCAACGAAACTCGTTTTCTTTAATCCGTGTACCCCCTTTATCCTTCATAACACTTATTTATCTCTTGTGATAAATAGCATAAGTACATTAACATCAAGATGATCTCATCCCCGAGTCTACGTCGGTTAAGTAAGAAACTAAATTTTAACGTACGAAAATGCGGGATGTAACATTCTTCCCCCCTTAGAAACATTCGTCCTCGAATGTTCAACTCCCCGTGATCTGTAACAACACCACTACCAACTCTCCCTGTAAAAGCTTAATAACTCAACAAAAGAATTTATACATGTACATTATGATTATGGCGTCTCAGTCGGATCCTTCTCTTGAGGAGGAAATAAGTAGTAATATTTAGACTTCATGTCTTCCTTGGCCTCCTAATTCACATCTTCCATATTATTGTTTCTTCAATGTACTTTCACCGAAGCTACATCTTTAGTTTTCGATCTCTGAATCTATCCGTCTAATATAGCAATGGGAGTTTCTTCATACGATGAATGCTCTGTGACCTGAATGTTGTCAACTAACACAATTCTAGAAGGATCTCCAATACCTTTACGGAGCATTGACACATGAAATACTGCACGTACAGACTCCAAGTTTGAAGACAAGTCTAACTTATATGTTACCTTGCTTACTTACGTATGATCCTCCATGGTCCAATGTATCGAGGGATAAGTTTTCCTTCTTTCTGAACCTCGTGACAGCTTTCATTTATGATACCTTTTTGGAATATCCAGTCATCCACCTGAAATTCTGAGTCTCGCGGTCGATTATTCGCATAAGCCTTCTGATGGATTTGAGCTGCCAATAGCCTTTCTTGCATAAGCTTAATTCTCTCGATTGCCTACTATACCAATTTTGGTCCTACTAGCACAGATTCCCCAACATCGAACCACCCTATAGGTGACATACACTTCCGTCCATAAAGAGCTTCGTATGTAGCCATTTAAATACTGGAATGGTAACTATTATTATATGCGAACTCAATGAGCCGCAGATGATCATCCTAGCTACCTTTGAAGTCTATTACACAAGCTTATAACATATCTTCCAGTGTTTGAATAGTGCGCTCAGCCTGTCCATCTGTCTGGGGATGAAATGTTGTACTAAGACTTACTTGAGTCCCCAATCCTTTTTAGAAAAACCTCCAGAAGTTTAACTGTAAATTGAACTCCTTAATGCAAGATAATAAATACAGGGACACCATGCAGTCGTATTATTTCCTTAATATAAAGTCTTGCATAATCCTCTGAGGAATATCTAGTCCTAACGGGTAGAAAATAGGCTGACTTTGTAAGCCTATCAACAATCACCCATATAGAATCAAACTTATGCTGGGTACGAGGTAAGCCTACGATGAAGTTCATATTAATTATTTCCCATTTCCAATTCGGAATCTCCATAGCCTGCAATAATCCACCCGCTTTTTGATGCTCAATCTTAACCTGCTGATAGTTAGGGCATTGAGCAACAAATTCTGCTATATCCTTTTTTTTATTCTGTCCCACCAATATATTTTCCTGATGCCATGATACATCTTTGTTGCTCCTAGATGAATAGAATAATAGGAATAGTGAGTTTCTCCCATAACCTGTCGACGCAGCTCTGCAACATTAGGCACACATAATCGTCCTCGATATCTGAAGACCCCATCTTCTATAATTTAAAACGGCGTCTTCTCCCTCTAAAGGGTGGTATCCCTATAATAAATTAACACAGGATCCTCGTACTGCCGTTCCTTTACTTCAGTTACTAAAGAGGATGTTGCCGTATCTTGAAGAGTAATTCCAACATCACCTGAGTCCAGTAACAGAACTCCACGACTAGCTAGCTAATTAACATTATGGGCTATTCCCCTCTTTTCTGGCTGTAAATAGGATAAGGTACCCATAGATCTACGACTGAGGGCGTCAGCTACAATGTTCGCCATTCCTCAGATGGTATAATATATCAATGTCATAGTCTTTAAGTAGCTCCAACCATCTCCTTTGACGTAGATTCAATTCCTTTTTCTTGAAGATGTACTGGAGGCTCTTATGATCCATATAGATGTCAACATGAATGCCATACAAGTAGTGCCTCCACATCTTTAGTGCATGAATCATCGCAACTACCTCTAAATCGTAAGTCGGGTAGTTCTTCTCGTGTTTTCTTAGTTGTCTAGAATCATAAGCCACAACCTTACCATGCTACATCAGCTCACAACCCAATCTAATGCCTGAAGCGTCACAATAGATAACGTAACCATCGATCCCTTCTGGAAGCATTAGAACTTGTGCCGAAGTTAATCTGTCCTTTAAGGCATGGAAAAATCTGTTCGCAAGCATCTATCCATTGAAATCTAGTTCCCT